>NW_009954232.1:376255-376535 GCF_000747805.2 Chaetura pelagica | reverse complement strand
GTGTGGGGGCTCCCCGAGCCTGGCAGTTCCTGCATCCTCTGGTCCCCCGAGTGCCGGGACAGCTCGGGCAGTGAACGACCTGTTGAGCGGCTGGTCCCTCGCCCTCCCGCCGCACGGGGGACGGGGCAGCTCCGGGGGCACCCGGAGACACGGGGGAGCCCGGGCACATCGCCCTCCCCTCAGGCACCCAAAGCGGGAGGGATGGCGGGTGCCCGGGCAGTGAGCGCCGTCGTGATTCCAGCCCTCGTGTCCGTGTCTGTTGCCCCCGGATGGGAGAAGA
>NW_009954232.1:368566-374174 GCF_000747805.2 Chaetura pelagica | reverse complement strand
CCGGCCGCCCGCACTTTTATGCTCCCGCTGGCGATCGACTTTTTTTTTTTGCAGGCTGTGCCAGTCCGAGTCAACTTTCCCTGGAACTTGCCTTTTCTCTCGCGATCGCCCCCCTCGCTTTTTTTTTTTTTTTTTTCTGATTTGTTTTTGTTTGTTTTTTCTCTTTCCGCGCAGACGACACAGTCCTCACCGGGGACGCGCCTCCCGGCCGCCCCGCAGCCGCCCCGCCGCCCAACGCCGAGACCCCGCACCGCCGCGCCGCGCCGGAGCCGGAGGGAGAGCGGGATCCTGCCCTGCTGCCACCTGCCAGGAGAGGAGGAGGCTGACGAGCGCGCTGGAGCAATTTATAGGCACCCAAAAGCGCAGGGGAAAGGGGAGCTGCTTTGGCATCTCATTCCAGCATCTGCTCTGCTCTTCCCACTCACAGAGAGTTTGGCATTACTCTGGCAGTGTGGGAAATATATATATTTATTTTTTTTTCATCTCTCCCTCCCCCACCCCTCCCGCAAACGGATGAAATCGTGAGCCTCAGTCACTGGCTGCATCTTGCGATGACAGCTCGTTCTGGAGCAGACCGAAAGGAAGAGATGTGTTTAGCAGCCTCTGGGTACCCTTCAGGTCACCGATCGAGAATTAAAAGGTCAATCCACCTCCTGCTAAACACTTCCCTGAGGCCACCCTGCCATACTAGTGTTTTCTGGGAAATACCGCTTTAAGTGTAGGGATGCTTTACAATTACCAGTCGTCCAGGTGGAAGTTATTTGAAAATAAACCTCCCGCCTCGCACAGTAGCAGACATTAGCATCTCTCACGATTCCCAGTCTCTCTCTTCCCCCCTCTCCGATTAACAACCATACAGGCAGAGAAGGAAGCTGTTCTTTCTGTGAATTAAAGCTGACACACTCATCACCGGCTGCAGTGTTTCCCGGTGCTGGAGCCAGACACCGTGGTGCTGGCAAACTGGCAGAGTTCCGTTTTGTTTAGAAGCCAAGGGAAAGTGCGGGGCATATACAGATCAACAGATGTCTCTGGAGTTAATTCGAACTCGGGAGCAGCAAAAGCTCTAAAGCTTTTTTTTTTAGTATTGGGGTTTTTTTTTTTGTTGGGGTATTTATTTATTTATTTGTTTGTTGTGTGTGTGTGTGAAAGATTTCTCCTCCCCCAAGGGCTGGTAGGCATTTATGTGACTGAGTGGGAAGGTGAATGTGCAATATTAGTGGCATTTCTCCTGAGGAAATATTAAGGAACTTGTCCTGCTTACAAATATACAAGGTACACAAAGAGCTGTTTAAACAAACAAACAGAATTGATTCCTAAATCATACTTCTGTATTCAGGAGCAATAGACGTCAATCAAACGTGGGTGACATTTGCCTGTCAATACAGGGATGATGGCTGGAAAGAGGGTGACTTATTACAGCAAGGCAAGAATTGGAAATGAGCAGCGGCGGCAAAGAGGACAACAACCAAGCGGCAGCATCTCCAGCGATGATCAGAGGGCTGTGATCTTGTCTTGGATTTTAACGGCACGAATCCCCTCTCCCCTCACCCATTCTCTTTTCTTTCTTTTCTATTCCGCAGCACAATAAGGTCAAACGACCAGGCAGTGGGAAACAAAGATTCATTGATTCTTCCTTTTAAGCAGAAATGTCAGGCAGCTCCTTTTGCTCTTCCTGAGAGACCCAAAGGCAGCGAGTGTGTCCGCGCGGCGCAGCAATGGGCCAGCCCAGCTCCTTATCACCCCAGAAAACTACTGATAAGCTTCTGTTTCCTACACTTGCAAATACCCTTCCCTCCCACATTCTGAACTTTTTTTTTTCTTCTTTCCTCTAATGCTCTGACTTTAAAAAATTCTTTATCTGGCAGTGATACAAGCCAGCCAGTTCCCTCAGCTAAGGGCTTCCCCTCAAGACCCAGGAAGGCAGCTGAACACACTTCGATCATTATGTTTGTATCTCATCGCTCTCTTCACCCCACAGGAAAGGGCTTTCAGCTCTGCTCTTTCATCTGGGTAGGACAAAAGAAAAGTTGTGCCAAGAGTGACGGGTTTGTCTCAGCCTGTAGTTGGTCCCTTGAGGTGTTGCATTTAGTCATTTCTAACCCAGGTGGTTTTCTTGACATCAGGATGTGCATAAACCTCCATTGCAACAGCCGTGTTACAGAGTGGGAAAAGAGCAATTTTCCCAATCTTTTGCCTTCAGACAGACTCAAACCCTGCTGTGATCATCAAGCCACAGCAATGCTGGGTGACTTACTGGCCCCGAACACACTCTCAGTTCCTTACTCCAGCTATGAGAAAGCAAGGTCCTACCATACCAACCACATTTACCTTCTTAATAGAGAAGAAGGAGCCAAGAATGCTTACTCACTTTTGCAGATTTTTTCCCAAAGAAGACAGCCACGAAAATCAGAGCCTGAATAAGCAGAATAGAGAGAACAGGGCAAGTACAGGTGTTGGGTTGTCAACAGAGTTTGTGTGTTAGTTAGGAACATAGCCTGGGACCTTGAATGCCAGACCAGTGTTTTAGTTACCAGATTATCCACAGTTCCCAAGGAAGAAAACGTATTTTCCAAGGAAAATAAGAACAGGAAAAAAAAGGGCTCAGAAGTTATGCACTGGAGGTCCCAGTAGTCCAGAGGTAGGGAAATGCAGAAACTGCTTTTTACCACAGGACCTTTGTTTTCCTGAAGTGGTCTGTCAAATAATTGATTTGCTGTAATTAAGGCCTGGGTAGCATTTATGTTATAATATAATCTCCTCTCAATGCTAAAGGCTAACAGTTGAGATTGACAGTCCATTCTTAATATAACCATTGTACCTATGTGAGCTGCTGCCAGTCTTAATGCCTTAGGTTTCTTTGTGTTTTTGAAGCCCTCTTGCAGGCTTGCTCCAGTCTTTCAGCCTGCTTGCTTCCCTCCCCGTTCTCTGGGCCTTTGCACATTCAGACCCGCAGCTGGTGTTCAAGCTGCATCCCCTGCAGCTTCTGCCATTTGAAACAGCCTTCTCACAGCTCTTTTCCTTACTAGTTAGTTAATGTTCATACAGAGCCTTAAAGATGTACAGCATAACATGCGTGTCCAGTTTATGCGTGTGGCTGTGCCTCAGCTCTAAGATAGGGAAAAACTGGAGGAAACAGTTAAGAACATATCCATTGGCACACAGGGGAACAAGTTCTGCAGTCACCAGGCTCAAAACGGCTCCTAATGCCTGCAGTGTTGAAGTCAAAGGGTTAGCCCAGGAAAAACACTCTGTGAGAAAGGGCAACCTTTTACCAGCTACCACATGCAGCAGCAATGCAGAAAAATGCCGTGCCAAGTTCCATACTGCTTCTGCTCACTCCCATCTGCACCTGTTTTGGTTTTGCTTATCTTTTAACTCTTTAAAATTATTATTTTAGAGAAGCGTTTCAAATTTCAGTCAACTCAAAAATAAAGGCTTTTCTATGCTTTACCTTTGTGACCAGTAGTTTAACTATGTATACAAAGTTAGCATTTCAACCTGGGTTGGATACCAGTCATATGGGCAAGGAACAATAGGTGCTCACTTCAACAGGTAAGTGAATTCAATGCTACAAAATGAAAATATATTATAAATGGGGTGAAACTATTCATGTCAGTATAGATGGCTCAAAGGTACCATGGTGATACGGTAATTACACATGACTGGTTACTGGGGGGCAGGGGAGAATTAAAATGGGAAGATCTGTACCCTGGCCATGTATCTCTTATTTTGACTGTGAATTACCACAGATATAAAAACATAACTGTGTGTGTAAAAATAAGTCTTAAACACACAGGGAGCTAAAGATCACACATTCAGCTGACCAAGTTTAAGGGTATAAAAAGATCATATATGATGCTTGATATTTGCCAGCATAAACAGCAGTAATTAACCATAAAAGATACTCATAAGTGCAAGTGCCCTCCAAAGATTAAACCCCCAGTTGCAAATATAAAAGATTGCTTTTGCAGGTTTCGCTTCTCCTTTCTCACATGTGCCTGCAAGCCTGCTTCTCTCTGCCTTCTCTCTCCTCCTTTCCCTCCCCATGATCCAAGGTGGCAAATGCAAAGCTGTGGTGATGCAGGGGAAGCTTATTGTCAGCTTTGGGGGTATTTGTTTGTTGTGATGCTAGTACTTTTTCAATCCCCCTGATGCCTGACCAGTTAGTTGATTGCTCTTGCACTGGGGAGGCTGTACAACTGCCAAGAGCTGTACTTGTTACCTAGGGTCAGCTTCATGGTCTCTGGGTAAAGCTGAGTAAAACCCTTTTTTTTTTAATCTGTCACCCCTTCCAAGTGACAGATCCATGCTTTCCTTTGCCAGGGGAGCTGTGATTTCCAGCGAGGCACTGAGAGCCATGGCAATATAGAGGTGCCATTGAGCAATGCTTGAACCAGCCAGTAAATGCCTCCTTCATTAACAGCCTAAATTTGCCAATAAGTGCACTGTGTTTAAGAAACTGGGTGTTAAACAATGACTTGTTTTACACAGCACTTCAAGAGGGCCTGGATATCCAGTGCCCCCAGAGGTCATGATAATGCCTGCTTGCAGTCCAGCTCACAGTCTGAGTCAGCTGTACTTGCTGAAAACACCCTATTCTCTCAACATTCTCCTCACTCCTGTAGGATGGGCATTTTAACTCATCACCCCCTTAACATGTAGAGATCTTGGCTTCTGCAACCACCTGTGTAGCCGCATCAGTGACTGAGAGGTTTTTCATGCAGGCTTTCTGCTTGATGCTCCCCTTAGCTCCTTCTCAAGCAAAATCCATAGCAGGTAACTTGTCATAGGCAGGGAAGAACTGAAAATGTTCATTAATAAATCCCAAAATACAGAGATACTTGTAAGTGCTGTTAAATCAAAGAGTATTGCCAATAGTGAAGGCTACAGTGTTGGCATTCTTATGAAGATATAAATAGTAAATACAAAGGGGTGGAAGATATATGCCTCTAATGTGGGAGTAAGATTAAACAACCACTTTGTCCCTGCTTAAAACTATACCAATAAGCAAAGGCATAAATCATGTTGCAGTTCTATTAAAAATTATGTCAGTTGTTAGAGTCAATCAGGGGGAGATTTCCAGGTGATTTGCCCATGAGTAAGATCTTGGTTACCTTTGAAATTGTTATTAGACTGCCAATGCTATTAAAGAGAGATCTTAGGGGGAAAAAGAACAAGAGCAGAGACAAGCTTTTCTAGACTGTCATCTGCGATTTACCCTTCTTCCAAACCTGAAAGACTCCTTTTCCATTGTTTTACCAACCCAGCAATCTTCTGACATTTCATGCCAGAGCCCTTTATATTCATCAGGAGGTTGATGGATGGGCAATAAGAATGGATAGCTGGGAGTGGACAACTCAAAATTAAAATCCCCAGAATAGCAAGACACCCAAGAGATTTATTTTTTCTTCTGTCATCCCCTCAACTGATTTTATTTTTGTGCTTGATTATGGATTTCTGGAGTAGTTAATAGTGTAATTTACTTTGCAAATTGCAATTATTTCTGATTATTCATTTTTCTTCCCATAAGTTTCATTAGTCAAAGCAGGAAACTCTTTGATTCCAAACAATCTTCTTCACAACAAAATGGCATACAGTGGAATTCAGC
>NW_009954232.1:360979-368026 GCF_000747805.2 Chaetura pelagica | reverse complement strand
AGGATCCTGCAAGATGCTGGGCCTTTGATCATTACGGTAGGCAACTGTGTTCAGAATTTTGTGAAATTTGGCTTTGCTTTGTTAAAGAAAAGTATGTTGCAATTGTTGAGATGTGAGCCGTTCCATCACAAATGAGGAATAGCTCCACTGGAGTGATTAAACTGTAAACTGAGAAGTTAAGGAATGTGTATGAAATCAGAATTGGCTGCACTAATTGCATCACATTCAGAGAGTTGCAAAACACAGGGAGATACAATGGATGGATGTTGTCCTTCCCAAAAGGGACTGATTTTGCCTGCACAATGAAAAAGAGACCAGGAGTTTTCTCATTGCTCTGTAGAGATATGAGCAATGCAGAGGAACCACTGTGCATGTTTCCCAGCATAATGTATTGCCAATGCCATTATTAATAGGCTTTCCTGTACTGGATGTAACTTCAGTTTTAGTATTTGTGAATTTAGCAATAGCAACAAAACCAGGATGTTGATTGGAGAGAAAAATTGAAATATTTATCACCCTCTGAGATACACATGTGCCCTTATGCAATGCATACATTCTTCAGCTAGATTGTTGGTGTTCTTTTTAAACAGCTATAAAACTCTAGTATGTACAATGACTGCACAAATCCAAAAATCATTAGGTAAGATGAGGAGTGTGACTGGCTAAAGAGCATGTTTACCAGCAGAGGACTGATGTTTTCTATTCTCCAGAAAGACAGAATCTTTTCTGGATTTTTTCTTTCAAGTAGTGAGACATTATTTGAGGGGCAATGGACTCAAACTTGAGCACAGGAAGTTCCACCTAAACATGAGGAAGAACTTCTTTACTATGAGGGTTACAGGGCACTGGAACAGGCTGCCCAGAGAGGTTGTGGAGTCTCCTTCTCTGGAGACTCTCAAGACCTGTCTGGATGCCTTTCTGAGTGATCTGCCCTAATTTTTTTGGTCCTGCTCTGGCAGGGAGTTGGACTCAATGATCTTCGGAGCTCCCTTCCAACCCCTAATAGTCTGTGATTATACATATGTTTATAATACACAGACACACACACATGCCCAAGAACATGTAAGCACACATACATAAAATAAAAATGTGTGTGTTTTTTCTGGACTCAGACCAGAACACTAAAACCTGTGGTTATCATAATTCAGCAACCTGCCATTTTGTATTTCATTGTTTAAATATAAGCAAAAAGAGAGGATAATATACTCAACATTCTATGAAAATATTCTTAATCACTGGTGTGCACATGGAGTTACTCTGCTGAGCTAATGGATGGAGTGCCAAGTGCTGTTTGAACTTAACACATGAGTGACTCCATTGGTCTGAAAGGAGCTCTTGGTCCTATGTCACTATGCAGTGAAGCTCATTGAACTTAGAGTTTCACTGGTATTTGTAAGAATGGAATTTAGCCTGGAATCTTCTGTTTAATTAGCCTTAAATCACTAATGGCACTCTTTAAAAACCTAAAAGAGGCAAGAATCTTTTCTTGACTTTAATGCCTGGGAAAGAGAAAGAAAGGGGAAGAATTTGCACAGAGTGTTCTGATAAATGCCACTTCTGCCTGCAACACTGGGAGGAATCAGGAAGGGGAATCTGAGGAAAGGGCAGTGTCTCTCACCATCTTTCCAGGAGACCGATGTGGACCTGGGTCACAAAGGGAATGTCATTTCTGGAGAGCATAATTTCTAGCCATAACGTTGCAGTGAAAATAAATTGAGATAACAGTATTCAGATGTCATTTTGAGAGTTCTTTTTGAACCAGGCACAGTGCAGCACAGAGAATATGCCTGCAGGAGGAATCGTTGTACTTGGACACCTGGAGCAGCACCGAGGCAAAGGCGAATGGCGGCAACTTCAAGGCAGCTTGGGCCAAATTCTTCCTCTGAACAACTTGTCTGGTAACAGCTCTTCCAAAATTTGCCTCCCACCAGGTAGGGATATTAAAGAGTTTTAGCACAAACTAATTTGCTGCCAGATTTATCACTCGGGTTCCTTTATTCAGGAAGTATGGCAGGCGGAAAGCAACATGCTGTTGTGCTGCCAAGCATGGACGCCTTGGGATCCAGCCATCAGACAGCCCGAGTCTAAAGACTTTGAGTCTGAGTTCCCTCTTTGTGAATTTAATCACCTCCTTAGGGATTATAGCCAAGAATTTTTTAATTTTTATTTATTTATTTTTTAAAGTGCTGGGCAGGCAGTTATTCAGTATTTAACAAATACCTTTTTATGGGTTTCTCTTATTGGTTATGTCATTACCACACCTCACTCAATATATTACACCTTTCTGCATTTTAAAGTGCTAATCAATAGCTAGTCTGAAGCCAGTAAGTAGGTATCTCGGTAACAGTATCACATCTGGGCTTCCCTTCCTCTTACCATGCTCAGGGGACAGGTAAAAATACAGTTTGGTTTGGGATTATTATTATTATTATTATTATTATTATTATTATTATTATTATTATTATTATTATTATTATTATTATTTTCCACTGAAAAAAAACTGGCTCACAGCTATGACTTCAGTATGTCACATTAGAATAGTTTCCTTTACCTGCCCAGCTTCCTTTATCTGCACGTCAGATGAGTGGCACAAAGGAGAGACTGAGCTGCCCTTGCTGTCCCCTTTGCAGGTTTTGTTCTCATTTTCACAGAGGAGAGAGCTCTCTGCAGAGGATGCTGCTGCCAGAGGAGGGCAAATGCAAAACCATCCCCAGCACACCTGTCACTCAGAGGATTCACTTGCCTCCACTCTGGATGATCATCCTTGCTGTTTTCCCATTTATGCAGGTGTTTGTGCAAGGTTTTCAGAGTCTTCTTGCAAGAATATTTTGAAAGTCCTTGAGCCCACAGACACTATCCTGGAGTCAGGTCTTTATTCCTCACACATTTGTTCTCCTTGCCCTGGTTTATCTTCAGTTGTATAGAACCTTAAATGAACAATTTCCACTTATATGAGGTCAGACAGGTTGTAGAACAGTGAAAAATACAGACAAAAGCTGATTTTTGCCATCCTGGAGATGAGCCTGCCAGTTGCCCCTATTGGCCTCTCCCACCTGGTGGGGGCAAAGGGTGCAGCACCTGCTCACCCAGGTGCTATGCAGGGGCAGCCACAGTGCCAGCAGGGAGTAACCAGGGAAGAAGAAGCAGTATAGTAACAGGGGAAGAAGGAAAAGTATTTGTCACACAGAGGTTGCTCACCACGAAGTGATGGCAACTGTCAGGTAAGCCAGACACTGTGGTTGAGTTACTTGATTCTGGAGAAAGGCATGTTTTTGCCTAGCTCCACATGAGAACTGCGGGGAGTGGAATAGAGAGCAAAAGTCTGTGGCTGATCTTGCTGAATGGGACAGATGGCAACCCTTGCCAAGAATAGCTTTGCTAGAAGTAAAACACATGGTAAGTTGCATTAATTTTAATAATTGCTTTTTATGCTTTGATAGAAACTGGCAAAGACCTAAAGGATCTTCTACCCAAGATAATTAGCATAGCTCTCCTTGACTGCTCCCCTTTAAAGAGAATGCTGTTTTGAGGCTCTTACAGCTCATAGAATTGAGAAGGATGAGGCTGCCCACTTGTGCCAGGAAAGCAGAGTGCTCAGCCGTATGTGGGACCCACAGAGAAAACAGCTTAGCTGGATGTATCAAATAGTTGGAGGCCGCTAGAGCAGTGCAGAGTTTGGTCTACAAGGGGCATGCTTGTCTGCAGCCCAGCAGACTCCAACATCTGTCTGGCCAAAGGAGCTTGCAGAATCACACTCTGCAGGTGAGCAGATCCCAAGTCTTGAAGGAAAGGCATATTTTTAATTTATCTTTTTTCCTCAGCAGATATAAAATTTCCTAGCTGGGGTAGGGAAAAGGGAACCACAGCTCCTTAGCCCACCGTGGAGGGGATTTCTGGCTGCTACTGTGCCAGGTACAATTGTTGCTTTGCCATGTGAGAAGGGATGACAGGAAGAGCATGCCTGAGCTGTACTAAAGGGCACCACAGCTGCTGAAACATGTCACTGTGCACTCACTACTGCTTCTTGCATTAACCTCTGGTCAGGAATTAGGGATGCTTGACTTGGAAAGAAATCCTCATAACGAAGGGAAAGAAATCCTCATAACAAAGCAAACTCCAATGGTCCTGGCCAATGTCAGACAGCACCAGCATTTTGTTGACACCAGCCATCTCACTGTGTATCTACATTGGTTTAGTCTTCTGCCCAGCTACAGCTACATCAAAACACAGCAGTCTGGCCACTGGCCATGTTCGCGCAGGGGCTGTGCCAGTGACATGAAATTGTTTTCTAATTGATGCCGTTAATGCAGGGCATCTGTTGTTCAACCAGGTCTAAAATGACATTTAATTACCTTGGGGATTTTGGAGAGCCAGCAATGCCTGCATTTCTCGCCAGTTCTTGGGAATACACAATGTGCTTCCTACGTGGGGTGATATACATTTTTTATATGAATGAAATACATTCTCTTTTGCAGCTAAAAGGTGTGCCTGTCAGTCCAGATCAGAGTCACTCTGGGTTACAGCCACAAACCCGTCAGAGCCAGGTAGGCAAGAGGCCAATGTCTAGGAGTGGTATTTGTCCCTGTTAGATTAAGAAAATCCACTGGAACTGCAGCTTTGTCCCCAAAAGAGTGCTGTGTGGCCGCAGCTGAACGAGATTGATTTTCCTCTTCCTGCAAGGGCCAAGCTCAGGCAAACAGACAGGATTTGTGCCATGTAACATCAGCCTGGGCAGCTCTGAGTGTGTGATAGAAATGTAGTACAGAAGCATAAAAGTGTTTGCATGCAAATAATGCCCCAAAAGGACACTTGAGCTAAACTTTGTGGGTTGGTTTGTGAATGTGAGTTGGATGGACAAATGCTGATTGTTCAGTGTGCTTGGGCAGGTAGCTTGAAAAAAATCCTGTTAATTCAGCCACAGGGATTACATAAGTGAGCACTCTTCCCTGTATGAGGGGCCTGCTCCCTCAAGCATGGAGTGGCATGTTTTTTTCCTCCCTGAGCCAGAACTGAGGCATGTAGGCAGGAGCTCAGCAGGGCCAGGGGGATGCTCTTGCCCAGGGAGGAGGCAGCTGCCAGTCAGCAGGTCCATGCTGCAGCACTCAGAGGGGAGTTGGCACCAGAAACCACAACCTCTGTGCCCTGAAAAAACTCCCCCCTTTCCCACACCCTCTCCCAGCACCCCAAGGATCTGGTCCTCAATCACGTGTGTGTGTATGTGGATTATGTTACTGATGCTGTTTGTATTTGGTAGTTTTTTAAAGCTCAGTGATTTAGATTGACAAATATATTCTGATTTCCTAATATGTTTTCTTCACATTTTTGCTGTTTTTTTTCCATAAGAATTATTCTGTTCAGCAGCTCAGGAGAAAACAATCAACAGCTAGAAGGTATATTCCGCTGCAGATTTTTGCACAGAATTACAATGCCTCTTTTTTATTATTATTTTTTTTCCTATTTTTTCTTTTCCCCCACTCGAAATGAAAAAATTACCTCTGTGTTTTCTGATTTAGTCTGTCTTGATATTCCTGTATCCCTTGTGTTTTGTTGAAGTGTTTCCATGAAGTGCACCTGCTTGGTCTGCCACCCTGGTGTTAACTCTTGCTCCCACTGTTTTCCTGCAGCTGCACTGTTTAACAGCATCATCACAGAGCACCTCGAAGGCTCTTGATGTTTGCATTGCTGCAAGTGCATAGTGAAGCCCTCTTCAAACACAGCCGTTACCCAAGAAACACTGTGAGAGGAGCAGAACCAGGGAGAAGTGGACATACTTGAGCAAACACTGCAAAAGGGATGAGATATTCCAGAACTGCTGGGTTGAAACGTTGGGATAAGGACCAATTTTTTACTGTTCTGCAAACCTATGGGTTTTCACTGTAACTGGAGATGGATGTCTCAGTGTCTTGGGAGATCAGAAATCTTAGCAACATCAACAGAATATAAAAAACACGGCAAAGAAATGGAGCTGATTCAGTTTCTAGCCTTCCTTAGTAATCAAAGAAGTTGCTTTGGATACTTTGCTATTGAAACAGGCGTCATTTTTTCTTCCAGAAATTAGGTGATTTGGGGTGCCCAAGTCCCCAGCTTTGGCATGTATTGATCAGAGCCACCAGCCCATGCTCATAGGTCCCATAAATGCAGAAACCCAGCTAGGCACTGGTGGAATTTCTGAGAAGAGCCCAAGGGAATGCTATTCCATCTATACTGGTTGAGTTGACTGGGTTTGTTTGATGGCACACAGGCCATTCTTCAGTGGGTAATTAAAAGGATTAGGTATCAGTATAGAAGAGAACCCGTATGATGAGTGAGCTTTGCTATCTGTCAGCTATTTCCAGCATGATAAATGCAAAATTATTTGAGCATGGTAGGCATTCATTTTTTAATCCGACCTTGGCAATTTTTGTCCTGATATTGTGGAGAGAGTAGATTATTTCTAGAGACTATGCCTAGGTTTCTGTTTAGATCTGACTTACTGAGCTCTACCAAGGGACAGATTTGCCCTGCAAGCTCAGGGTGACTACAGGGTGTTTTTAGAATTGGGGCCAAATGCCTTCCCGGTAGGAAATGTCTGCCCTGGCACCTGTAACCAGAATAGGGCCAAGTGACAAACAATATTTGTTTTCTTCTTTTAAAAGTTGACAAAAAGGAAAACAACATTAGCTAAAAAAAAAAAAAAGGTGGAAAAATGGCTGATTTGTGAAGAGTAATAGATATGTGATTTTCTTAATAATCCCACAGAAACTGATTATCTCAGTTTACAACTATTTTCTGGCAGAACTCAAAAAAACAAGGACGCTGCAGTCATAACCATCACTTTAGAGGGGGATTATTCACATTCTATTATACGGAGCAACAAATTACTAAAAAGACTTCTTCACATCTGCATTGCTGCAATTTCTCCCAATTACTGTCACTCACTTTGGTAGGGACTGTCTCGCTGCTGTGCTGGCACGAGTGGCCTCCTCCGTGGGGCCAGAGGGGCCTGCGGCCACTCCCGCAGGCATCAGAGGCGGCACCGCGGGCCCCGCTGCGCCCCGTGGCGCCGCC
>NW_009954232.1:353114-360227 GCF_000747805.2 Chaetura pelagica | reverse complement strand
CTCGGGGGGGCCAGAGGGGCTTGCGGCCACTCCCGCAGGCATCAGAGGCGGCACCGCGGCCCCTGCTGCGCCATGTGCCGCTGCCCATCCTGGCCAGACATGACCTGCCTGCCCCAGGAAAGCCCCTGTCTTCATGAGAAGGTGCGGGCTCTGCAGCTGCTCCCCAGCTTGGGCTGGACTCCCCCAGCACGGTCTGCTAATCGCCTCTTCTTCTCACTGCTTTTTTCCTCCCCTTCCCCTCTCGCTGGTTTGAGGAACTCCCATTAGCCTGGCTGATTTCTAGTCCATCCAAGCAATTGTCTTCAGATTAATCCAATTATTCACCGTCACACCTCTTCTATCGTGGCAAAGGGGCAAGGAGCAGTTGGAGGACTCAGACCAGCTTTCCTCTGTGATTGTTAAGCTCCCCTCCCCGAAGGCTGGAGCTCATGGGGGCACAAAGCCTTTTCTATCTTGAAATACACCCTAAATGGCTCCTCCTGCCAAGTCTTCCTGCCCTCTGAGCCCAGCCCAGGTGTCTGTGCCCTGGCTGCCCCTGGCCTCTGCGGCTCTGCTGCCGTGGCACCTGCATCCCCTCCCCATCTGGTAGCCTCCAGCACGTGCCAGTGACACCCTGGTGCCTGCATTGCCTTGGCTGGGCCAGGCAGCTCAGAAACTGGGAGCAATGCACCATGTGATTGCAAATAATTACTGTGGAAATGCAGTGTAGTTATTTGGTTTCTGTGGTGGTGGTCGGTTTTGTGGGTTTTTTTCATCTGTATATTCTGTATCATGATTGAAAACAGTCTCATGCTTTTGGAAATAAAACTCACTCCTCTCTTAAATTTTTGCCTTTTCTTTGAAACCCCAGATCCTCATGCCCCGAACATTTGCCTTTGGTTTTGGAAAGGTCTGAGCACTGATGAGACACAAGCAGCTTGGCTCATCCTTCCCTCCCAGATTCAGAGCCTCTAACAAGACCCTCTCGTTCATGACAATAAACCACCAAAATCCAAGCACTTGCCATGACTGGGTCATTTCTTTGTACTTACTAACGTGGCTACCCTGGGAAGGACTGAGAATTTGCTTTTCTGCACTGGTGTCTGGAGTCTGTTTTCTAAGGTTTGTCCAGGGATAGAGGACAGGAGGAAGCCCCCCGGTTCAGTAAGGTTTGGTCTGCAGCAGACGCAGCACAGCCAACTGCCTCCAGACCTGGCCGTGCTCTCCCCTGAGAGACGTGGCCACACGGGGCAGAGGGGGACGAGCCCAAGGTAAGGTGGAGTCAAAGTCTGACAGGATGTTCAAAGGCGCCCGGTTTCCAGCAACACCTCATAGGTATTCAGGCTGCCTTCTTTCTTGCTGATGAGCCTCGTCTACAGAGTTTTCCTGCATAAAAAGCCGCACATGTCAGAGAGGAAAGACAAATGACGATAGCAATAATGTGGAAGAACATCCTCTGAACATCTGAGAGAGCTGAATTCATGAACCACTTTTATCAAGGCATACAAGAGGCACTTAAATATTAGCTGCTGCTTATAAATAATATTGGTATGTTAAATACACACATATTTTCAGTTTTATAAAGCAAGTGATCTCTCTTTGCTTTCAACTGGAAATCATAAAGTAAAAATCAATAAGCTTATATCAAGCTTATATTATAGTCCTTGAAGAGTCAACTGACTCTATAAAAATGACTGTTTTCTAACAAAGATATCATTAATTGGATTGAGTTGGCAAAGTTTAAGTGCCTTGTCATATTTTGACTGCTTTGCAGTGCTAGAGCTTATTGATTTTATAGAACAGCCTGTAGATAAATGTAATGATTAATTTCATTTGGTTTACAACAGGAAACTTATGTACAAAACTGGATGGGTTATTTTTTTTTATAACTGCCTGTACTGTGTGGCTCTAGCTGTGAAGCTCTGCCAGGTGGCCTGGCCTTCCCTGTTTTTTTATTTGCTCGAAAGAAATTCAATTTCCCTCCCAAACCTATATTTTTTTTCAACCCCTTCTTTCACTTCAAGGGCTTTGGAGAAATTATTTTTCCACCTCTATTTCTTGGGCGGGGTGGGTGTTTCTCTTTTATTGCTGAAAAAAATGAACGGATATTAAGTTCTATTCTGTGTTTCTCTGCCGTGTCCCCGCCACAGCTGGGGGCTCTCCCAGGAAGGTGCCTGCTTCCCCAGGCCCCCAGCTCCAGTCCTGGGGGTCTGGCTGCCTCCCACACAGGGGAAAGAGGGCTGTGATCCTCTCTGCACACACTGCAAGCTTGGTGAGCTCTGCTTGGTGAGGAGCCCAGGAGCTGGTTTTCCCGAGGCTTCGGGCCTGTATTTAGCCCTTGCTACAGCACTTGGTGCCACACGGCTGCCTCTCAATTACTTGGAGGAGTTGATGTCAAAGCAAAGTGAGGGGAAAGGAAATACCAGCAGCATCCCTGGGGACACCCTGCCAAGCCTGGGGGTGACAGCCGTGCTCGTTGCGAACAGTCTCGGCACATTCTTGTTCCAGCAGCACATGGGATTGAAAGGATTTCAGGCCTTAATTTTTGTTCAGGTTTGGCATTTTCCTTCCAGGCTATTCTAATTGTATTATTGCACCCACTGCTGGCAAAGGTGGAAAACTGCGTTTCTCAATGCAGTCATTCTATTTGCACAAGCAGCTGAGAGCTTCTGACAGTTAAGCACCAAGCCTGCACACCATCTGCAAGGTAACTGCATTTATTTTATTTATTTTTTGTTATGTTTTCCCCCAGAATGTACTAGTATTGAATTCCTACAAGGTGTTCAGTGTATCTCTGGATGTGGAGCAGAAATCTTTCAGTAGCTTAAGCTGACCAGAAATTAAGAGAATAAAGTAATTTTGTACAGTCTGGATGGTAATTGCTAAAACTATAGCCCAGTTGTATCCCAATAACTACCTGTGCACCTCATTCCTCTGAATCAGTGCTCTCCTGCTCCAAACACAGATGCTTATTTCTGTGTGATCTTGGGGCATCTCATATGCCAGGCATGTTTCAAGTAGATACATAAAATAGAGTATCTGGATCGATATGAGAACAAATCAGACGTGGCTGAGGGTGCTCAAACCAGGCCATCAACAGTACAGTTTCTAAAACTAACCCCTCTCAGGGGGCAGTTGACAAGGTCATCAGTTCTCCATGTTGCTGCTGTGATGTGACACCCCAAACCACATAGCTGAAGGGAAAACAACATCCAGTATTAAGCTAAAATCTACTCTCCCCCTGACAGCCTGAGCCACCTGTGTCGCAGCACACAGCACAGCCTTGGTGGCACTGCCCTTCCTCCAGCAGTGCCCCGGCTGTGGGGCTGTGCCTCAGACAAGCACACCATTGAAGCAGCTACCGAAGCAGTGGGGGTATTTTCTCCAGAGCTTGCGTGTTGCCATCTGCAGCCACAAACGACTCCAAGCTGGAGTGGGCAGCTCAGTGCCAGGCTCATCCCCCTGCCAGCCCCTGGCTGGCCACAGCCATGCTCCCCACTCCTCAGGCTGGTGGCTGCCCTGGCTCCAGGCCATTTGAAACATTATCCTGAATATAACCACAATGTCAGGAAAATCATGAAGCCAGGCTTGGCCTGGGGCTCATCGTGCTGTGCTGGGCAGCAGCGTGTGCTGGGGCTGGCACGGCAGGGGGGCTGCCCTGAGGAGCCCAGGCCAGGAGCTTTGCAGCAGTGGCAGCTCCTGGCTGCAGCTGCCTGCAGCACATCAGCCTCCAGCACATCTGCCTCCAGCACATCTGCCAGGCTGCAGGGGGCTGGCCGCCCTGGCGCTCAGGCCATTACTGTGCTCCGTGATCTAAAAATACCGCTACCATGTTGCTCTTGAGACATATTGTAAAAATGTCAGTTGTAAGGGCTTTTTCACAACAGGGAAGCAGTTCCTGGCGAGCTACAATTCAGCTCCTGCTCCGAGGGGGATGGGGAGCAGCGGCTCCTGCGGCGGCGCTCACAGGTGAGCTGGGAAGTGGGAGCTCAGCCGCGCCAAAGGCAGCGGCTTCGGCAGCAGCGCTGGATGGAAACCAACCACAGGTGTTTATAAATCACTGTGCTTTACAGGCAAATTACTACTCCTTAAATCAGAAGAAACAAAGCACCAAGGAGGGCCAGAAAATCTAACTTTTGGGAGGTTATCATGGCTTCATCCCTGAACATCTGCCTGTCAGCGCGAGGCAACAAACACATGGCACAAATCTGGGAGTATAAAAGATGTGTCACTGCAAGGAGTAGGAGGAAAATAAAGCAAGTCGACAGCTCACATCCTGTGCCATAATCCTAGAAATTGTTAATATTTACAAAATTAACTAATATAACCGATGACAATCTCACTCCTTCTGGTTGTCATGAGGATATTAACAGTTACCACCCTCTCCAAACTGGAAATATTATCTGTCTCCAGAGCTCTTGCTGCTCAGCACACGTGGGAACGGCACAGACTCGTTCTCCATTTCATACCAGCACCAAGCCATGAGCCAGCGTGGAGCACCCAAGCACGGCTGGGGCTGGAAATGCCTCCTGACCTCACTCAGCTCCCTGGGAAGGAGCAGGGGGTCTAGCAGAGCAGAAGGAATGTTTCTCCCTCTCCCCAGCTCCTCCAGGAGCCCGGCACCTGGCCCTGCACACCACAGTGTGGTCGGGAGAGCCTGCAGGAGGAGCATGGGGAGGGTCCACAGTGCCAAAGGGAGAAGAGGAGGTGAGGGCCATGCTTGCTTGCATTGTACCTCCAAACAAGCTGACATTCCAGGAGAAATGCCCTTGATGCTGATGTGATTTGACAGCTATAAGGCTGGCAGCTAATAGATGAACAGATGATACAGTGTAATTTCCTTAATAGGAAAGACCTGGCTAAAACAAAAATGCTTGAATACCAGTGACTCCATGGGAAATGTATTTCCCAACTAACAATCATAAAAAGGTGAAACTTTGAAAGCAGTGTTGTTGCCCATATCTTTTTAAAATAAGAACGAGAATAACAACAGTGCCCAAGCTCTGAGAGCTGAGGATTTTTTGATCCTGTTCTTTGTTTTTTTTTACCTGTTACCTGTCCATTGGGAGGACTGCATGAGGTAATACAGGATTAACAGTCACTTTAAGTACAAGAAAACTATGGATGGTGCCTGCACACATGGGATTTCTGGTTTCATCTTGCCCTGTCTTAAGGAAGGAGCATTAATTCCACGAGCTACTCTTACCACAGGCACAGTGCAGTGTCTTATGATAATTTTAAAAAAGTTTTCTTTGTCACAGTGCATTGTATGCAAAAAAATAGGCAAACTCTTTCCAGCTCACTGCAGGCAAAATCAAAACAGAGAATTACCTGAATCGTTGTTTACAATGAAACAGGTGCTGGAAAGAAAAAAATAAAAAGCCAATTTCCTTCTCATGTGAACATTTTTTGCCCTTGAAGTGGCATTTTGTTGGCTGTATGAGGAGTCAGCCCAAAGAGGCAACCTGAATGAGTGACCATGAAAGTCTTTTTCAAGGCACCCTGAGATCAGAGATCTCGTTGTCAAGCAGGCCAGTGAAACAATATTGACCAGAGAAGAACTGCCTGTACAGAACTCTGTGTTCCTGGTGGCACAACACAATCGCTCACCTCCAGGGGCTCGCTGGAAGGGAGCCTCAGTTTGATGGATCCTCTGGAAAAATGACCATGGGGACCATCGGAGGGATCATCATGAGCTGCAATGGTCATTAATTGGTCCACCACAGTAGAACACATCAGTTCCTTTCCTTGAAGTACAGTGGGGAAAATAAATGTGACCCAGTAAAATAAAACATTTTTAAATATTACAAAAGCAATGACTCTAGAGAACAGATATAGAAAATCATCAAAGTCATAATAAAACTGCTATGTAGTTTGCTCTGAGAAGCTGGTACCATCTTAAAAAAACTTAAAACATCAGCACGTTACACGTCCCAGGTGTTCTGCTTTTGTTCCCCATGTCTTTTCTTCTGACCTGAGCATCTGAAGAGCACTCCTTTTACCCACATTTGTTTTCTGTTTGCAAAGCTTTATACATTTCAGTTTTGTAAAGCTTTATGCATTTCAGTTTTTCGTCATTTTCTCTGATCATTCATTACCTTTTTTTTCATCTTTCCAGAAACTTCTTTTTTTTTCCCTATCTGCCACCATCTTCAGCACAATACTTCTCCCTTTAGGATTTCTTTTATCCTTCTCATCTTTATGCCTTTCACTTACTCTTCCCCAGAACCTTCGTTCTTGCTTTTGCTTGTCAAAATTGTTTCTTTCTCCTTCATGGGGAAAGAAGTGGGAAGGTGGGGGTTTTGCTATGAACACTCAGGAATGCTCCAATCAATACTTTGAAACCCTGCAGAGGAGAGCTTGCACGAGTCTTTCAACACTTTCAGGATTTGCAACAGAAGTTAATGGAAGTCTGACTAATGCTCAAAAATCAGCAGCTTATTTTAAAACACTGTTGTAGCTTCCCCCAAATAAGATTACGAGGCCTTCCCCAACAGGCTTTTATTTTTATATTAGAGACTCTACTCTGTGTTTGAAACCCCTGTAGCCTCGTAGCAACATCTCCCTTTCTAAACCCCAAGACACAGAGCAGGTGATGGACACAGTCTCAGCCATCATCCACGTGCCTTTAGCTCCACCTGTGTTTCTGTTCAAACCAAAGGAGAGCTGTAGCACTGCCCTGTTCACAGAAAACCATGTCCAAGTGGTCTCGGGGAGATTTCAGAAGAAGAGCAAATCCAGTTTAGCTGGAAGTGAGCATATGTAGAATGTCTTCATGCCTGGACGTAGGGGTCTAGCCATGGCTGCAGGCAGCTGTCAGAGACCAGCAGCTCAGCCCTGTGCACACTACCACCCCCAAGGGCTGGGGTAGCCAGGGAAGGACACTGGGAGAAGGACCTAGAGCCTCTTTACCCATTTCCAATAGATGTGCCCTTGGTACTTATTTTGTTCCAAAAGGATTTTGCAATAGTAGTTTGGGGACCTTCTGATATTTCGCTGAGATTTCTTCAGGGCTTTTTGTAGCATGATTATTATTGTCATTAGGTACCCTCATGTGTTGATGCCTACACCAGATTTAATTGTGAGCATTCCAGCTTGGGGTGGGGGGGGGGGGGGGGGGGGGTTTTTTTGGTT
>NW_009954232.1:346038-352932 GCF_000747805.2 Chaetura pelagica | reverse complement strand
GGGGGGAGTTGCAGTTTTTTTGCTGTGAATTCTTGACATGCACCGAACCTAGTGCCTCCATGGGCCTGTTTCAGTTGGATCTGTTCCCCTAGACAGATCACTTAAGAGGTCTGGAAAATCCTCTGCAGAGCTTGCAACAGATAGAATTGACTGTTCCTGACAAGTCTTCCATTTTTACTGTTTTCCATCTGTCTACCAAGACTGCCTCATTCTTCTGAAGTACCAAAGACCACTCAGAATGCGTCTAAAGCTCGATGCCAACTTCCTAGCCCTGCTTGCCAATTCAAAAAAATCTGTTGCAAAATATATGTCAATACATTTGCTCCCAGACTAAGGCAACCATGTAGTAATCCTAAATGTGATCGAAAGACTGGTGCTGATTACAGAGTCTTCAGATCCAAAACAGCATTTGTAGAAAGTATCATTTCTAGTGTGAGAAATTTGAAACCTTTTCTTTTCTCATTGAACACACCAGGCCTGTTTTGGCATCCTGGGCTTGCTTCCTGGCTTGCTGTCCAGATGGCAGCTGAAACCCACCAAGGGGTTGCTCAGGGATGAAATTAATGGAATTTGAAATCAAGTGCAGGAAGGTCCTTACGCAAGCAACCTAGGTGTAAATATTTGTTTTTGCTCTTTGAGTTTCCTGGTTAGCTTTCTCTCTGCTAAGACTAAAATTGTTTGGAAGTCACTGCCAGTAGATTTGAGGTTTTTCTTCCCCATTGGTAAGACCTGAAGCTGTTTGAGATATTAAACAATTTGTAGCTTCTAAAGCTTGGTTGTGGTGCTGGCTTCGTATAGATAAATATAGAACCTGTGGCATTTTCAAAAGCCAGCTGGAACTGTTCTTCAATAGAAGTACTTTCATCAGATATTAAATACATTATTTGGGTTTTCTGCCTAAAAAAAATTAAAAAAAAAACACTTAAAAAATTGGAAGAAATACCATTTTCTTCAAATGAGAAAGTTTTCTTTCCCCAGACTGAGGCTGGCAATTGGCAGCACTTTCAAAAACATATTTTTTTTCCCTTTCCCTTCTCCCTTCCCCTACTCCTTGTTTTCAAAATAACCTTCCAGGCAAAAAAAAAAAGGACACAGCAATGTAAAAAAGAAATAGAAACTGATTGAAAATGTTCACTCCTTGAATAGAAAGCTTTACATTTTAACTCATCTGTATCTGATAAAATGCTTATTCCTATGTAAGAAATTTACACATTGCAGGAAACTGGACACATATGCTCCTCAAGGAATCCACAATTCAGAAGCCCTAATTAATAAACTGAAACACAATACAAATAAAGACCTTTATTAAAATAACTTGGAATATTGTATGAAATTTAATATTGTATAATATAGGTGTAAACCCGCTGATATTAACAGGATGTGATACATGTGAGTAGAGGACATTAATATACATAAAAATAGAAAAGCCAAAATGTATTTGACAGTGATATATTAAATGGCTACATAAGTGTGACCCTAATTAGGAGAATGTATAATTTTGTATTCCTTAATCAGTCTCTTCTAAAGCAGTATACATAGTAAATTGCTTTTACCTCCAGTGTCTGCTTTCTTTTGAGTAACAGGAGATGCGTAGGAATATTATAGGCACATGCAAAAGCAACGAAAAAAAATTAATAAAAACAGAGGCAGAAGCCACAGACTTATTTGTTCTTGGCTGCCAGAGGCTTCCGGCTGATCTTCTTTGACTTGTCATTGTTCTTCTTTGGAGGTTCAGGATTCGCCTGCATATGTCTGCCATACAGACTGTAAGGAAATGAGACAAAGAGCATTTGTGATACAGCCATTAAGCACAGGCTGTTATTCTGCAGCATGTTAAACCATGCATCTAGTTACTAGAAATAAAAAAGGAAGGACGTTATATTTGTTTTGTTTGAACACACTGAATTTTCTATTAGATCTCATGCTGCAGTCCATAACATTAGATTTTTCATGACTTACCAGGAGTGTAACATCAGGAAATGCAGGCCTTTGGAACAGTGAAGGAGCAATCGTTTTTGCCTTCAGAAACCAGCAACCTTTATTTTGCAGTTATGGGATTAAGGCTTGGAAGGCTGCAAGGATGTGTATTCAAGTCGACAATGACAAAAATTGGGTTGAACTGGAGAGATAGAGTGCCCACTTAGAACAAAGTGAGCATCATCCCTAACCAGAAAACCCAAGGGCTTGATAATGTGACAGAGAGCAATGGTGTCACAGCTGCCTTTGCTGCTTCCATATGATTGATAGTACTGGGACAGCTACCAACACATCAATGCCACATTAGTAAGTACCACTGATTAAATGTTGACAAAGTATCCTACAATTAAGATAGCTAGCATTCACAGTGAAGCTAAGTAGACTATGTGGCTCAGAGGATCTTGCTATATATCACACAGTAATTAATAGATAATTTATGAGTAATCCTGATTAAATTAAATTAAAGCCCTACCCAAAATAAACACAGTTCAAACTGAACTTCCACCACTGACATAAAGTGCTTTTTGAAGATTTGCGGGGATGTCAGTGTACCTAGAAGGGAACAGGGACAAGCTTCGTTTCTGCTCATTCAGCTGCATAAACACTGGCAAAACCCCAATACTGAAATCCCTCTGAAAAGTGTCCCCCTGCTCATACTTCAGCCCAATGCTCTAAGTGCCTGCCCTAATCCCTTGCTGGGCTGTTGCCAGTCCAGACACTAAATTCTACCACTGGATAGGAATTCTGCTGCTGAAGAATATAAAACCACCAGTTCTCAAAACAACTTTCCTTGTGTTACTGCACCTCCACCTTTGGTGGAAGTTTTTTTTTAAGAAACAGGACAGATCCAGGGGCTCAGGACTGAGAAACGCTGAGTCTTCGTAGAACTACGTTTTGATGTGTCAAAATCTGGATAAGCAGCTGCCAGCACTGTCACCACAGAACCCAGGTCCTGCATTTTCATGTCTGGGACATGAAGCAGGTTCCCAGCTGTTGCAGGTGAGCTGTGCTGGTCCATCACACACACCCTCACATGTACTCTCCCCTGCAGCAGTCCGTGTATTTAGCTGCAGGTCTGTTCAGACCTTGCTGCAAACAAGGAAGGTACAGATCCTCCTGCTACTTTTGCTTAGTCATGTCTGGATAGATTTATTTAGTCATGATATGTAGTTACTTATCCAGAAAGCATGACCTGGTATTCAGTTCTGCAGTGGGTATCACCCGGAGCAGGTATCTCAGAGATAAAGTGACTATTTACAGTACTCTCTTTTGCTTTGCAGGCTGAAACTAATTTTCAGAAGAAGACAGGACCTTTTCTACAAGGCCTGGTGGACTATGCAGTCAACTGTATGCAAGAGACTTTGAACAATGCTAAAGACATATAAATACTCTTGACTTACTATGCTGTAAGGCATGGCCACACAGGGGCTACTGATGTCAGATACAGAGAGATTTTAGATGAGACATACATTGGTCTGTACAGCTTCCCGAGGAGGGGAGGGAGGTGCTCGTTGTTCCTGGCATCCAGGGGTAAGAAGTGCGGGAATGGTTCAAAGCTGTGCCAGGGAAGGTTTACACTAGGAAGTGCTTCTTTACTGAGAGGAGGGTCAAACACTGGAATAGAGTTCCTACAGAGGTGGCCGATGCCCCAAGCATGACAATGCATTTGGACAATGTACCTAACAACATACTTCAACTTGTTCAGCCCTGAATTGATCAGGCAGTTGGACTAGATGATGGTTGTAGGTCCCTTCCAGCTGCAACAGTCTATGTTATGCTATGCTAGTCAGGAGGTTAAAAGCTATTACCTGCTCTAAGCTTTATTTTGCTGTATATGGAAGATACCTCAATCCTGGGGTTTCTGGACTACAGAATGGGATTAGGTCTTCTCACAGGGTGGGGTGGAGAGGCAGTGCTTGCTTTCACCTCCTCAGCAGTTACAGTTTTATATCATGCTGCTAAACAGGCTGCTGTCAAGGTGCATTGTACCCAAAACAGCCTCGCTCAAGGAAAATACAACTGTAAACTATGACATTACTTCACCTTACTGAAATTTTATGTATGCCATCAGCTGCTGCCAAAAAGGGATCAGATGGCAGTTCCTGATTAACACAGAGAGCCCTGACCCTCTGTGATAATGGCATGCTTACTATTAGCTACAATACACTTTTTTTTTTCCATAAGAGATACAGCACCAACAGCACAAGGCTATATTTTATCCAAGTACCAAATATGTGTACTAATAAAATATCCATCCTAAATAACTGTCCTGTTTTGAAAGGCATTAAGAGAGTTGAGAGGGGGAAGACACAGAAGGAGGTGTTTTGGTATCAGGAAATACTATCACTGTGGTAGAGCAGTGTCACTCAAGGAGGCTGTCCCATCAGAAACTGATCGAGGTTAGAAAAAAGAGAACCAGCAGCGTTTTGTTCTCAACAAGACACAGAACAGCACTTGAGCCACTGTCAGCAATAATTCTGTAACTCTAAGAAGTTAGCAACAGTGAAGTGGAAATGCATGCTCAAATCTGTTAACACCAATAGTTAGTAAATAGTAAATTAAAATTCAAGTTGGTTTTTGGCTCTAGACAAATAACATAAATAGAACATGAGAATATTTTTTCCTATACTAAGGAAGTCCCCATTTGGGACTTTAAGCACTGAATTGATTGATCCACTGTATCTGAGCACAAAAATGCCTTGTAACTGGCAGCAGAAGTCCCCTGTCCCTGTCCTGTCTTCCACCTCCTGCTGCCCCACAGCTCCTTTGTCCTCTTAGTGCCACCCCAGAGATGACTATAACAGCTTTAGTGTTTATCAGGTGTTACACACCTTTTTTTTTTTTTTTTCTCAGGTTGGTTTAGGCTCCACTTTAGGCTCCACTGGAACCCTTATATGACTTTCCAGCTCAGATGACACTTTTGTCATTCATTCTGCCTCTCATCTCCTGTGTTCTCAGTGCAAGTATTAAAGTTTGTGGATCCAGCAGAGCTCAGATTAGTAACATTTTTGTGAAGTAGAAAGGTACGGTGGGAATTCTTCACAGATGCTTTTGAAGCACAGAAACTGAACGCTGATGATTTTGAATGAACCTCACAGTTCTGGTGAAGTCTACTTGGGCAATGTCTTTTGCCTGCAAAATGAGGTGCAGTGGCCACTCCATGCATTGAACAGAAAAAAAATCACAATTGACCTATAAGTATTTTTGGCAGCAGTTTTTCTCTGATATTTGCTCCTTATGATATTCAGTGCCACTGGTGCTAAAGCAATTCCCATGAAAATACTATGTTAGAAGTAGCAGATGTACATGAGTTGCAGACATCTGCAGCACTTTCACATTCTTTTCACTTATTCTCATGTTCAACCAATTCTATTAGCATGTGCACCAAAGGTTCATCCAGGAAAGTAAGTATTTGGTTTCAAATAAGCAAATCAAATATAACTACTTAAGTTTCTCTGGCAAAATTTCAAGGAAGTTTCAGCTGCACATTGCTATCTCAACTGAAGATAAATGCTTTACAATCCATCACAGTAGTCTGCTATGCAAAGAGCAAGGATCAGACATATTTAGATTATACAAGCTTTCACAGGCAGGGACTCTCTTTGTGTTTGCACACATCAAATATGAGGAGACATATGGTGTCACAACAACATTTAAATACAATAATGACTGTGATAATGCCTCTGGGACAGAATTTGCCTTCTGTTACACTAGGGAAAAGAGAATTCACAATTTTCAATGAACTTGAGGTCCAACAACAGACACCACTTCCATAGGTCCTAAGGAGAAAAAAACCCAGGAAAAAAAAGGAGTATAATGGAGCTGATCCACACAGAGAAGCAACTATCTGAATTACATGAGAATCTACAAACCCTTGGGTGTAACAGATGTGGAGTTTACATATACAGTCCTTAATGATTTCAATACCCACTGAAAGGATACAGCTACAGAAACCACAGCTTGCTCATCTCTGTCAACCAAGCTGTAGTAAAGTGTAGATGCTTCTGCTCTGGCATCACTGCGAAGTCAAACATGTTAGGCAGAGACCTCACACACTGTCCTCAGCAGTGGAGGTCAGCTTAACACATGCACACAGACAGTTCTGCAGCTCAGCTGATGGATGGTAATGTACTAGGAGACAGCACCTTGACATATCTGTTTGTAGGACTAGACCCTTAGCGAAGGCAGATGGTCTGCATAAATAAATAATGGAATATTGAGGCAGATTCTGGCTACTGTTTCAAGGCAGATTTGTGAGATAAGTGCTGATAATGTATTCATGGCAGAACCTTCACACTTTAGAACATTTTAGAACATCACTTTTTCCTGGGGCTGGTATAGCTCTGAGTAGGGCATTACACACAGTTCACAGACCAAAACCTCAGCTGAAGAATAAAATCTGGAGTGCAAAAAATACTTGGTTATTATAACCACAGTTCACCAATTGCTGAACCTTTGTAGACTGAGCAGCTACAGTATTGCATGCAGCCTCCTCATCATGTTAAAGGGAAAGGAAAGATTAAATGCAAGACTGAAAATGCAGAAAGCCCTCAAATAGAGATTTCCAGTTGCTTTCTTTCCTTGTATATATTTTCCAAAGCAAATACCTCTCATGAACATAAATGTTTCTTTGTATGCAAATATAAACATAAACAAAATCTCCCTGCACTCTCTATCTGCCCCACTGGAAGTAACAAATGAGAGCACTATGGCTGCTGCAGCAAAACTAACAATATCAAGTGAGAAAGATACTCATTAAACTTCATCATTCTGTCTACTTTAATGATGCCTTTACTTAATAAAAATTCCCTGAGCAGTTGCAAGGATATTAGGCAAGGTCTTTGGTTATGTATCAGGGGTCTAAGCTGTCACTAGCAAGCATGCAGTTCAGGAGAGGCATTCCCAAGAGGAAAGAGT
>NW_009954232.1:307387-345887 GCF_000747805.2 Chaetura pelagica | reverse complement strand
AGAGTGAATACAGCTTTCTTGTAATAAATTCAGAGAGAATCAATAACCACAGCCTGACACATTACTTAAGCATTTAGGAAAGTAGGCGATTCTTCTAAATTAAACTACAAATTGCTAAATGTTGCAATTTACAGCATAAGCTCAGGCATGGTGCCTTGTAATTTGAAAGCATACAATTTTGCTACCAAAATCTCTGAATTTAAAAAGAACCACAGTTAAAATTCATAAAGTTCATAAAATGCCACTTTGAAAAACCACCTTCACAGTATTGCCTTGAATTTTTCTTTCTTGTACAACCAAACACTCACTAGCTGAAGGCTACTTGCTTCCTGAGATGAAAAGAGAGAATCTGTGTAAACTAGTGAGGTAGTGTAAAGTATTTGACGCACACACTGGTCTTCTTGAGTTTAAGCATTTTCAAAGAGGATTTCAAGAATGAGACACAGGAAATACATTGTTCTCACTTTCTGTCTGTAATACACCTACAGAACACTATGCAGAATGAAAAGGACAGCACAGGTAAGTAGGACCCTGGAGAGATGCTCCTTCCAATTATGTTCTGTAATCTGAGAAAGAAAGGTGAAATATTCCAGTGCTGTTTGCTTTCCCAAAAGCTCAAGCTCAGGTTCATGCAGGTATTTAATGCTCAGATGCAACTTCAAATGTGGCTATTTACAGGGACCTCACCAGCCCCAGCTCCTGAAGCAGGAGAAGGGAAAGACTGAATCACTGATGGTATCGCTAGAGATCCAAAGATGAAAGAAGTGCTTGCAAGACTGGAACATACTGGCCAGCCTGTATTAGCACTTACTGCAAGATGCTAACACATCACTTCTTCAAACCACATCTTCTCCCAGAAAGGGTTTAATTTGCTGGCAATATACCAGTGAGGGAAAATAGGGGTGGTTTAAGTTATTTTGCAAGTATCACATTATTTTGGTAGCTTACCATTAATTTACCTTTATTCTCTGTGATGTAAGTCAGATGATTAAAAGGAACATTGCTTGGGTAATGAAACAAATATATGGTTTCCCTGCACACCTGGATGGAAAACTCAAGTTTAGGATTCTTAATAAGGAGGAACAGACAAGAGTGACTAATTTTTGCTCCTTGTTTGCAAGTTCTCTGAGAGCAGATGGCAGCAGTGTCAGAGATGTTCATCATGTGAAGCCCTCTGCAAGTTGCTGCGAAAAACTCAGCTTTGGCCTGCCAGGAGCTGTGTCCCAGCTCACTCCTCATGCTCCAGAATGGCGGAAGCACTGCCTGGCAGCTTGGGACAGGTGCTGCCACAAGAGCCTCTGGCCTCCTGAACCTGCAGCTCTGAATGTGCTGAGAAACTGCTCCAGGATGGTTAGGTCTGTACAGTTTTCTCTTCCTCTATTGCCCACTCATACTCTGGTATGCGTAACACTTCAGACTGTCCCAAATCTCCACACCCCAGAGCCCATCCCCAAGACACTCTGAAGTGTCCACCTGCCCCAGTAATCTTCAGGACCCAAAGTTCCTGCAGGGTTTGCTCTGTCATTACCTTCCCTAAATCCCCAAGTCCTGCACTTCACCTTTCAAAGAGCCTTTCTGAATCACCAGCAATCCCTAATCCCCTCAAGTGCTTTCTGGGGTCTTAACCCCCAGAGGCACTCCTGTCTTGGTTTAGCTCTTTTTTGTAGCTAGTTTCATGTTTTGGAGCCCAAATTAGATAAGGAGAGGATTCAGTACAGGTGGAAGGCTAAGTATCCAAGCCCATGTTGCAGTTGGTGGAAATCTCGCTTAACGAAGCCAGTGGAACAGAGAGCTTTTTGAGTGACGAAGTGCAAGTGTCTGCTGTGAAATACTTAGTACAATACTCAGTTACAAATTGTCACCAACCCCACAGGATGGTAGGCAGCCAGCTGACATGCAGACCTTCACGTTTAGGTATTTAAAAATGCTAGATGAAGTCCCCTCAAAGCAACAACTCCCTCGCTGTTCCCACTGTGCACACTCTCACAAGCTGTTTGCTACCTCACACTACAGACTCTGCTGAGTCACACAGTCCAACACTGAATTACTGAAAATTCCTGCCTAAAAACACCCCAGATCTCAGTAAGCAAAAAAAAAAAAAAAAAAAAAAAAGTATTCTGCTAAAACCGTCCTGGAGCTCAGTGCTCAGTGTGTAGAATGTGGATCCTCCAAAATAAGCCCATCCATCCCATGTGTCTCCTAGTGGCCACTTCATCAGCTCCCCACAAGGCTCCCATCTGCCAGCTTCCTCAACCCCAGTCTCTCCCCTTTACATTTCCTATGCCATATACCTGAAGATAGAAAAAGGCCCAACCTCTGTGTGCCATTTTTCCCCCCCTCTTTCCTTACAGGTTGCTGCCAGAGATGGACCCTGACCAGATGGACCTCTGGCCTGAGCTGCCTGTGGTGCTCCTCACAATAGCATCATCAGTCCTTCCATGACAACTCAGCAGTCCGAACACAGCAGTTGTACAGGGAATACAGTTACACTAAAAAGGAGACATCTTGGTGAAGATGTGTCAGTGTGGGGAGATTTGAGATGAGGTAACTATGATTTACAACCACCTGCTCTCCTATAGGGCTGGCAATTCCTGGATAATTTTAGTTCTGTCAGACATGTCCACTCTGAAACCAGTTAATTTCATCGCTGCTTCTTTGAACTCACCATCTTGCATGTTAAGAACTTTTTTTTTTTTCCCCAGAAAGGAATTCCAAGTTGGTGTTGGGCATTTCTTTAATTAATACACAGTAATAAAAGAATGCCTTCTGCCCATATTCTCTGAGGCTAGCAGCCTTCTGAAGCAAGTACTTTAAATGAGAGGCTTGTTAGGGAAGCACAGCTGGAAGGTCACAGAAACCCAGCAAAAAAATAAGTCTTTTTTAAAGGAAAACATACAGGCCAAGATTTGCAAAACTGGCTAATGACTTTGCATATGCAACTTGAAAGACCTTACAAGAAATGTAGCTTTTGGCAGAAAGGGTTTTGAAAGCACATGAAATACTAGCATCTGCCTTCTGAAAGTCAGGCCTATCTAACACCCGAGGAGCCCAGCACTGAAAGCCTCAGCCATGATGCAAAGCCAGAGAGAAAACCAAGGGAGACCTCCATGGAACTGTCACAAAGATGGAAAGGAAAAGGTGTGCTTATGTTTATCTCTTCAGAAACAGAGACAAACATGCTTTAAGATTTCATCTAGATAATCGATTATGCTGATAAAATAACACCCAGCCAGTATAATGAGTCAGCAGCCTGAGGAGTACCAGGGAGAGAACAATTAATTTCTGCACCTTGATAGAGTCCTATTTAAATTACAAATAATTTCTCACTGGGACTCACATCTTTAAGCACGGGAGAGAGGGCTGATCTCCCTTCTTACTTTCCATTACAAATGGATTGGTGAGTGGTTTCACTTACATGTGCAGACCAGACCATCGACAGGTGTGGAAAAATGTCATAGGTCAGAACCTGGAGCCTTCACAGATCAGAATTCCCACTGATTGCAGTGGAATATTTTTCCCCTTGTTTTCTTTGTACAGATCAAATGCTGCTTTTCCACCTACATGTGACTAGAAAAAACAATTTAGTGCTAGATACAGGCATCAGCTGCAAACCCTGAGGGCTGAGGTATCCACTAGAACAAATGACATCCTTCACCTAATGAATCAAAAGGAATTAAGAACCACAAAATCTGCACGAGCAGGCTCAGCTTTTTTGGCGGAAACCAGCACAGGTGGCTGCAAAGAAAAATGCACCAGCAACAAAGAAAAAGACTACTCAAGTGAGAAAGATGTGCATTCTGCTTACTGAAGTCATCTGTATCATCACAACCCCTGTCTTTAAGTATCTGTAATTCCATGAGTATGCAGTAGATAAATCAACAGTTTGCTCCACTTCACCAAACCATGTTGTTGGGACCATATTCAGTGCCATCAGACAGGCAGCCAATGCAGTACAGAAAACATACTGGCACGCAGCACAGCACCTTCCTGGTGCCAGTCAAACACAATCCTCTTCATTCCTATGCTATTTTAATGTTGTTGTCCACATGGAGTCCTCTTAGCTTAAGTAAACCAGTGCTCATTTTCCTTTTTGAATGCTACACTTAAGGGACCTGCTGCTTAGATAAATCCCCTTGCATAACCTTTATTATTGATTTACTACATGCATTTTGCTGTACACCTAATTAGCATTAAAAAAGGGAAAACAGAGGGTAAAAATAGCTAAGTGCAAACCAAGGCACTTTCCTTAAGTTAGTCAACATCTGGCAGGTACGTATTTCTTTTCCAGTAACTAGACAGTGTACCACTAAAATGTATACAAGGGATTCTGGGGAAATACTGACACACAGACCGTCTTTTTCTCTGCTTTTTTTAAAGCAAAACTGAAGTGTCTGAGTTAATCTAAGCCTGCTCTGCTGCACACTGAGGATGATTCAGGGGACCACAATTCTCCCCACGCATGGTTTATATAGCTGTACTGCTCTGCTGGGCTGGCTCACATGCCTCTCCCAGGACGTCTACCTTTGTGATCCCTACGGGCTGCAAGGCTGGCTGCCCAATGGCTCCTCAAAATAGATGCAGAGATCAAACAGTGATGAGGGACATGGTCATATGGTGGGGAATTCTATCATCCTAACCCCCCTGAATTTCCACTCCTGAGATCCTCAAAGCTGAAGGACTAAGCCCTAGGTCCTGCTCCACAACCCACACAGAAGAAACTCTTTCCAAAAAGCTGTGCAAGCTCTGGGGACCACTGTGTAAAGGGGGCATAGGACTTAACCTGGTATGCTTACAGGGAGTCTTGGGATTGAGCAAAAGTATTTAAAGAATATACAGGACTTATGAGATGCTTGGGGAAAGGACCAAGAGAGTGGAAGAGAGGGATCAAGGTCAATGGTTGAGAGTTACTGCAGGAAAATGGAAAAGGAGCAGGCAGGGAACAAATGAAGTCAACAGTGTGCAAGCAGGAGGCTGGCTTGTTTGACTAAGCTCTGCCAAATAACTTTTCCTCTGTCCTACTTAAACTCTGTGTCTAACCCTGTGTCTAACCCTCTTCTCTCTGTTCTAACAGCATCAGGTAAGTTCAAGCCAGACTAGCTGGTCATAAGGATGGACTGAGTCCTAGATACTGGAGAGACCAAGGGTCCAGGGCCAGCTCTCAGAGAGCCTGAGAGGCTGTAGGCTGTTTAAGATGGGACCTGGGGACCTGATACTTGAAACATCAAGATTTGGGAGCCGGGGACCAGAGAGATCTCTGACATAGGGTTTTCCCTGAGGATTGATCCCTGGAAATGCAGTCTAGCTGTTGTTTGTCCTCTCTGTGTTTATGTGGCCATCTGTCCTCCCATCATGCTTATCTGTCCATGGCTGGCCATGTGTATACACATTTGGAATCTGTGGTTAGTCAGCCTTGCTACTGGCAGGACAAGGGAACAGGGATATGGAGCAGCTGCTTGCTGCCATTAGTGGAGGAAATCCACTGGCTTCTCTAGCCCGATAGCTTTAGCTGTTCAAAATCAATACCAGAAAAAAAGATGACATGAGGAAACTCACTTCACCTTTTTGACACAAAGGACTGCATTGGAACTGCTATATGCTATAGAAGACAGAATATCCTACTTCACCCAGTCTCTTGAGTTGGCTTTGTTTGACTCATGCTGGATATACCTTCCAGAAAAGGCTGTTTCAGGGGAATCTTCTTGGATTGCATTTTTGAACATGCATAACACGTCAATGCAAATATTGAATTTTGCCATCTTCCTCATGAAATCTCTTTCTGGTTCCCAAATACAGCCCTTTCAACTACCCCCTGGCTAAAACTGGCAAAACATGCCAATGATGTCCATCTTCCAGACACTGTGATGGGTCGTGCTCAGCCAGGTTCACATGCATGCAAAAGGAGCAAAGAAATTCAAAGCAAATTTCCAAATCATTGCCACAATTCATGTTAAAATGCTGGAATTTTGAAAGGCAGAGACAAAGTACTTTATTATGGAAGCAAAAAACACCAATACAATGATTTTCCAGTTAGATGCATCTACTGTGGAAGACAAAAGATGGTCTCACAGATACCATGAAATAAAATGACACAGACTATTCACCCTATTTTCCAGACATTTTTGAACAAAGCATCACATCCTTAATATATGGCAAACAATTTCTGGGTTTTAAGCAAAACTTTGGCCTTTTTCCATGGCTCTTATTGAGCCAACAAAGCTGTTCCAGAGTCTTTTCAGGAGGGACCAATGTTATGTGGCAGCCAATAATCTTTATGGTAACACTGCAATGAAAATGTCGCTTACTGTAATGAGCAGAGATCATAAGTTAAGCCCCCAGCTACCTTTCTATTATTTTTCATTACATTCTTTCTGAGATTATGCTTCAGGAGTACGCAGAGAATTGCACCAAACTAGGCTCACTAGTCAGCTCTTCATTACTCAGACCACACTGAAACTGCGCAATCAGCAAACTGAACCAGCTCCTGAGGTAACACAAGATAATAACATTTGTTTGAATATTCACCTTTTCTGTTTTAGCCTGTCTTCTTTCTTAGAGCTCTGTAAAACAAATTACAGTTGGAGGTGGCTCTGAAGCAACAGGAAAATCACGTAACGTTTTTTCATGCCATTAACACCTTGAGAGAAGGGTTGGGCTTCCTTTAGTCTACCAGAAACAAACTGATGTACTCATTTTCCTGACAGCAGTGTTTTTCCTAGATTTGTGTTCCATAGTTTTGGATGAGCTGGGTGAGACAAGAAGTCCCACTTGTAATCTGAACCTTTGACCCTGCTACATTGCAGATTTTTACATGGGCTTCTTTCCCTCTTGCAAAGCAAGAAGCTGAACAACTCTTTGGAAAACAGCAGTTACACTGACATCAGTAATTTCTGATGTCTTCTAGTCTACATGACTTCCCAAGTTGCTTTCAGTGCCTTTCAAAGCCCACAGTGAGAAGAACAGTGTGTTTTCAAAGGCTTTCCTCTCTCCTGCCTGATGTCCATCAAGATGAAACAGCAATGTAGTGTCAACTTGATTTTGATTTCAACAAGATCTATACAAGTTTTGCTTCTGATATCAGTGGGTGCAAGGTTTGGCCTTTAATGCCACATAATCTATTCCTGACAACTGAAAATGCTCAAGTACACACTGTGTAGCACAGGCTATCCTGAGAGGTACATCTTATCAGTCTTCCTGGAAATCACCTCCATTTCTTATTTTAGCTCTCTCCTGAACACAGTAACTTGGGAAGTGCAAAGACTTCTAGATTACTTAGGAATTACAACAGAAGTTTCATAATAATTTGTGTTGAAATTAGTGTTAGGAACTAAGGCATATCTTGGAAATAGTGCAAAAAAGAACACAGCTTTATGATGTCAATCAAACAGCACGTTCTTTGTTATTTAAATAATCTACACATGGCTGTTACTACACATGCAAGCAAACAGGCAAACTGCACTTGCAGTACGGCTCACAAGCCCCAAACTGTACAGCAACATCTGAACATCATGTAGGCTATGAAACCCAGAGTGAAAATTATATCTTCTCATCAAGTGCTAGTAAAAGCTAAGGCCAATGAGTCACTCTGTGAACTTCCTAATGCACGCATTAACCAAAATAGTTTATTTTACAAGGAAGGTGGGATTATGCATACGGATATGATCTGGTTTTGCTGAACATCTTTTTGCCATAGGTAGGCAGCACTCATCCTAAATCATTGGTGCTTACATACGTCCATGAGTTAGAGCAATAATAACGGAACCGCTTGGTCATCAGACATTTGCAAAAGAACAGGGGCCTTCAAGAGTGATGCAAACCAAGCCAGTGGTTCCACCTGTTTCTGAGCAAGAGGAAAAGGAATATGGAATTGAAACCACTTGCCCTGTCTAAATAGTAGCAACAAAGGAAGAAAGAGTGCAACAACAGGCAGCCAAACCCCAAGTTGTCATCTTGGAGGATAAACTGCAGAACATCTATTCTGCATTTACTTAGAAACGTGTTGGAAAATACATTGCAGGGAGAGCAAACATGATCCTTGGACTACTGTCCTTAGGTTCCTCAACACACAGGCTACTAAGATGTTTTCCAAATCCCAGCCTGTGCATGTAAGGTAGCAAACAGGTACCCTCTTACTTGTGAAACTGTCCTAATATTCACAAGCTCGTCACATGGAGCGGATTTATGAGAAAAGCAGGAGTGGAAAAAGCAAAGTGGCAAAAGATCTGTCAACAGCTCTCTGTCACCAAGAAAGCACTTCATTAGCCTGTCAATTGCACAGTGTCTAGGAGATACATTTATTGACAACTTGCTGCCAATTGATCCAACATCTATATAAAGCTCTTCTTATGCAATAAGCTTGCTGACTCATACAATCATGAGATCCACAGAGAACTAATAGCTGCACTAAGCCCCAAATTACTCTGATTTCTAAACAAAATTAAATGAGAAGTGGTAAAATCCCACCAATATCTCAGCAGCTAGACCCTATTCACTGCTTACAGCACATTATTAAATTAGATTAATTTTTTATACACTTCATAGGTGGTCTATGAACTCACAATAAATAAAACTCCTTATACAAAACACTGGTTTTGACTTCTACAGCCACTAGAGCCATTTTATGCTCCCTCAATTTAGCATGGAAGTACCCGTGATGTTCAATTCTGTATGCCAATCAACAGCTCTGTGCAGTCGTGTCCCTCAGCCTCTTGTTGGGTTAGGATAATGCTGCAAATGGCTAATTGATCCTGCAGTGGCTTTAACAACTGGCAGTCACTTCACACAGCCAGCAGCATTCTTGCAGCGCACAGGCTCCTAACCCTTGCTTGCTTTGCTTTGTACTACATGTTTTATCCCTTCATCATAAGGCAGCATCAAAGACAGCAGGAGTAACCTATTCTGGCATCTCTATCTGGCACTACATATCAGACTTTTGCTGCTCTGGTGGATTAGTTTCAGATCCCTGTTGGCAGATCAAAGGCAGCAATAATAACCACAAATCAAACCCTCTTTAAGGCCTGAAACATCTTCTCCCTCACACAGGATACCTCATCTCTTCAGCACTCCAGAGCCCTGCTAAACAAATACTAAGTTTGCCTAGACACAACAGTTGTATGCCAGTATTCAGGCACTGGTGAATTTGGTGCTGTGTTTTCAGCTGCTTTCTCCTATTCACTCACAAGCAAAATAGGCAGCATCAGTAGAGAGGGGGTCATGCAGATTAAACATTTGGGTCACTGGAAGTCCAAAAGCTGCTTTGTGTCTCAGTGAGGGTATACAGAGAAGATGGCTTGCTTCCCTCAGTCTCATCTCAGGTAATATATTTTCTAGCACCCATTGGTGAAACTGTGCTGAATTTTCATCGAAGCACCCAACTGCCATCAGGTCACTGCTCAGCACTCTAAGCCAACCAACATGTTTTCACAGCACGTGTTCAGATACAGAATCACAGAATAATGGAATTGTCAGAGTTGGAAGGGATCTCTAGAGATCATCTAGTCCAACCTGGTGCTAAAGCAGGATCTCCTAGAGCACATTACTCAGGACTGCATCCAGGTGGGTTTTGAACACGTCCAGAGAAGGAGACTCCACAACCACCCTGGGCAGCCTGTCCCAGTGCTCTGTCACCCTTGCTGTACAGAAGTTTTTCCTCATATTTAAATGCAACTTCCTATGTTCCAGGTTGTGCCTGTTGCCCCCTGTCCTGTCAATTGGAACCACCGAAAAGAGTCTGGCTTCATCCTCCTTGCACCCACTCTTTAGATATTTGTAGGTATTAATAAGGTCTCCACTCAGCCTTCTCCAGGCTGAAGAGTCCCAGCTCTTTCAGCCTTTCCTCATAAGAGAGATGCTCCAATCTCCCAATCATCCTTGTAGAAGAGATGGAACAACTGCACTGTGGATGGGTTGCTTTCTAATGGTGTTTCCAGACAGCTTACCCACTTCATTAGCATATGCTCTATAAAAGAGGACTCAGAAAGGGGATTCACAATGGGATTCACAATCCACACTGCAGCTCCAATACAGGGGGAACATTTAGTCCCTTTCACAACAACTGTGCTCACATTCCTGAGGTCGCACTTACATTCTTGATGCTCACCTGCCAGGTCTTAGCCAATATGACTCAAAGGCTCAATATCAGCTCCCTGCCTAGCTATGATTTACTGTCAAAATGAGATTTTTATTGCAAGAGAAGCAGCTTCTGTTTGCTCCCTCTCCATAACACCTTCACAGTGACAAAGCTGTATTTACCATGAGGTAGCTAGGCAGTGCCCTAAGACTCAACTCACCCAGAGATATTATGAAAAAAACCCCAACCTGTCTTGGATTTTACAGGAGAACAGCTATTATGTTGTAAAAGATACACCTGCACGGGCAGTGAAAACAAACTGTTCCCCTTCTCTTTCATCAAGTCTTCCAGTCTTGCAATTTGCAGTTTGAACTGTCTCTGAAGAGACTGCAACATCAGGTAGAGTAGCAACAGTTCAACCCTTCTACATTCTTCCCAAAATGAAAATCAGAGATAAATAGTGAAAATGATAGCTGCTTAAAGATCTGAAATTCTTAAGAAAAAATGAATCAATTAAAGGCAAACAGCCATAAATCCTCTAGTGTCAATACAGCATACCAGTACATTTTGCAAACACCAGTAAGACCTAGTATTTTGGGGATGGATGCAAGGGCCTGAAGAACACTTTGTCCTAAAATTCTTTTGAATAGAAAGGTAAAGTGCTTTGATCCTGATATTTTCAGTACTCATTTAAGATATGGTTCCATTTGGTTGACTGTTTATCACTGTTAATTTTTTTACTATACACATAAAACTAGAACATTGTCTAAACATATGGAAAATGTGGATAGTACATATTGCTCATAGCTGCATATAATTTTAAGAACTGTAACTGTACTATTTCTAGACATTTTCGAACTATGACAAAGATGCATGCTATTGAAGAAAAATGGCAACCCTATAAAAAGCTACATGTGTTTGAGTCAATCAAGTATAAAGTGTAATTATTTTCTTATAGCATGATTCTTTTACATGCTCGTGTAAGTAGGAAGTCAGAAAGATTATCCAAAGATCGTGAAAAAACGACCATCCTCTTCTCCCCCACTCCCACTACTGAGCTTAGAAAAATACCCTAAAAAGGAAAAAAAAAATATTACACTGGCAGCTTCTGAGACATTTTAATAAACCTTGGGGAAGGCCGTAGTGTTGAAAGTGCCTTCCCAGTAGTACCTAAAGCACTGCTACTAAAGGAATACAATAAAGTTTATGAACTTGTCTTTACTGCTGCATAATTTATCTTTGAGAAATGACACTATGGCAAACAACTATTCTCTATGAATCTCTTTGGGGCTTCAGTGGACTGCAGTTTTTATCACAGAAAGTAAAATGGATCATGACTGAACTCCAAAACAAAATAGATACAATGTATTTTTGTATTAAAGAAAAATATTTAATTCTGAAGTTCAATACTACTATACTCAAGTAAGCATTTTCTTATGCTCTACATCAGCTTTCCAACTAAAAGTCTTTTTGAGATACTTTACACTGAAAATCAAAACAAATTCCAGAACCACACATATTTCTTTCTATTCAAGAAACTTTCCCTTTTATGCATTAATAGTTTCTTGCGTAACAAAAAACAAGTATGTCTCTTCTTGAAAAAAACAAAACCACAAATCCCAAACCACACTACAAATGCAAAATAAATATAAGCAAACTCCAGCAACAAAAGTCAAAGATAGACTGACTTAACTTCTTCTCCTGCTCTGGTGCTCATGGTATTGTTTACTGAGACCATTTTCCATCACTGTAGTCACATTGCTTTAGAAAATGTTCATTTTTTGGGCTGTATGCTTTCTATTAGGCCAGCAAGCTTTTTGGTTACCAGATTTAATGTGACCGAGGCATGGGAAACCCTAGCCAGAGGAAAAAGGTAAAGGAAAGAAAACAAATAAATCAATTTTTCTAAGTAAAAAAACTCACACAAATGAGATGGTATGAATCGAACGTGTAACGACACAGAGGGACATGCATACATGGTGTGGAGAAAACTTAGTAGGCACTCAAAGCCCACAAGCCCACAAAAGCTGACATGAAGAGTGGTGAGGAAGAAGAACAGTGGAAGGGAGACCCACAGAATAACAGTCAGCCCTGATTTCTTGCCAAGTACGTATCAGATCAGTCTGTAGAACAGCTTTGTAAGAAAACTCAGATATTCAGTGTAGTCTGGAAGAACAACTGTGTGGAGGGACCAATGACCTATGAGCACAGATGGGTAGTTTTCATTCTCATCTTATGACTGTTGGCTGAGTGGCATTTCTCCATCTATTTGTCTACTACAAGATAATTTCAGGATGCTGGATTATTTAAAGAATTCCAACATTTCAGGGAGTGTTCTAGGCAACGAGCAATGTCATATTGACTTTGGTGAAAACAAGAAAATGCAAGGGGAAAGGTCCATATATGCATAGGTTTTGTGACCTCTTGAAGTTAGTTAGCAGCTGTGGCTGTTTCAGCCATCCAGGTCTGTGGGTAATGACCCACAGATCAAAGAGCCAGTGGATGCCTGTCATCTTCTTTGCCAGTGTTAACGATCTTCTCCTTTCATCCATACCCCTGTGGTGCTTGCTCCCAATACAGTTTAATAATGATGACACTGAGGACAAACTGCCTCAGGGAGGGGAAGAAAAACTGAGCTAGGGAAAGGATGGAAGAGAGGTAGGAAGAGCTATGAGGACAAACGATGGATGAAGGGACATACAAACTTCATGTATGGAAAAAAACCTGACCTTGGCATGGGAAAAAGAGGAAAACACTGGTGTATGGTGTGCAAGGAACACGCAGGCACCTTTCACTTCAGTGAACAAAGGGAGCATGGAGGGAATGAATGGATGGGTGTGCAGACTGTGTGAATATAGGGAGTCCTTGCTGTATGGAACAGGAAAACATGGGAGGCTCTTGACTTATGCAAGGAGCATATTCCCCAAATACTGTGCAAGTTCTCCTTAGTCTTTCAGTACCATTACTTCATGATAAAGCACGTTCAGTGTGAGAACAGACTGCATCAGACCCTTTCCCTTTTAAACATACATGGCACTTGTCACTTTCTCACATCCATCTTTCAGTCACATTAGCTCTGTTAATGAAAAAATAAATGTTGCAAAAGGGAAGTATTAACACAGCCAATGCCAAGGACATTAATTTAAAATATTCTATTTACTTTGTATCAGAGCAGTTATATATCTTGATCTCAAGCAGTTCTTAGCCTTGTCCAGATTCTGAATCCATGCTATAGAGATAAACTCTGTCCTGACTCTCCTTCCTACCCATGATTCATTCACTTGACATCTTTAGCACTGTACCCACTTGATGGACTTCATGTATTGAGTAAGAGACAATAATTCTTATTAAAGCAAAAAAGAGTTTTTTAGTGCAAATCCTGGATAGTGACTTCATGTGAAGTATAGACAAAATACAGCTGAAGCTATCTGCTTGAAGAGAGAAGTCACCTGGTTCCAAACACAATAGATGACCTCATGCTTTGTGAGAAATCTGCAGCTCCACGTAGAGTGGGTGGGTCCCCAGTCTTGTTACATAAGCACTAGGTCCAGTGAGTTGTCTACAAGTATTGCCCAGCATCTGGCTTTGAAGATCTATGTCACATCCTAACAGTGCAGATGTAGGACCCTAGTGATAAGGCTCATGCAGGTAACCTCCCTTCCTAATCAGTTCCACAAACATTAACCAAACACAGGTGTCAAAATCTGCATTTTCCCCGAATCAAGTGAAAAAACTACAGAGAGCACAAAACTATTGCCAAAGCACAACAAAAAGGTCACCCCATGGCTACTCTTCACAGTTGTTTTGATTTGCCAAGAGAACTAAGCAGCCAGAGTGGGAGAGTCCATGCAGCATCTGGGACGCAAGGGTGGTGGCTCTCAAGACACAGAGGAGCTGGGAATTATCTCCACAGCAGTCATTATTAGAATAAAATTCAATATTTTGAGGAATGGAAGAAGAAACAAAAGCAATTACTCTGTCAGGAAATGTGCCAATATATAAATTGAGAATAACCTGCATATTTGAACATGAGTTTATTTCCACCCCCCCCCCATCTGTCCCAGCCAGACGTCAGTCGCTCACTAGCTGACGCCAGGCGACCTCGGTGCTCTCCCGTGCTCATCCCACCTTACTGCCTGTCTGCCCAACAGGGCTCTTTGGCAGATGCCACATGCAAAGTTAGCATCACAGAAGCCCCAGCTGATACTCTCTTAAAAAATCCTCAGCTCCCCTCTTTCTCAGTTGCTATGGCAACACCCACCATCTTGCAAACAGCACCAGCTGACTTGGGGCTGGCTCTGCACTCATTCATCCAAGCTGCTGTAAGAACTGCCTCCCCGTGCAGCCTTTCTGAAAACTGCCTTTTACCTCATGCTGACGTCCTCACATCTTTGACACAGTTTCACTGTCCCGTGTGGCAACTCATGGCTGCCCCAGATACAGTCCCACTCCTGACCAGGTAAAAGAGCCAAAATCAAAACCAAACATGGAGCATGCAATATGAGTATCTCTGAGTAGACTGGAAGCAGACTGAGGACCTTCTCTGGAAAATCCTGGCTCTTTGTGAGCAGCTTTCCCTTTTAAAAGCTTTCCCTGCAAAATAAAGGCATTGAAGATCAGGTGTAGATAGTCAAAATAAGAACAGTGAGCCAAGGACAAAATAGCACGGCTTTCCTTTGATGTAGATTTTTTCCAGGACACATCTTTTCTTACTTGCTATTTTGTTTAATTGGGCTGTGACTACATGTTATTATTCATCACATTATACTCCTTCAGTATTTATGTTAATCCTGTCCTGGGAGAAACAACAAGATTTCATTTAACTTGATTCTGTTCTAACTGATTTTTTACTATATTCTTGAAATACCATTTCAGAGCTGGCAACTTCAGAGCAGATATTCTCACAGCCTGAGTACTTCGTTTTGTATTTGAAAATTATTTTTAGTAAGGACGGGAATACACTTGCAGTGTATTTTTAATTCTGCCAGAACAATCAAGAACAGGCAAGGGGTTCACAGCTTCAAGGTAAAATAGCCAACACATAAAATAACAACAATTTGAAGGAAAGAAAACCACTTTTCTGAAGGAGTCTTCCATAATTTTTGCAAAAAATAGTTTAATAGTTCTGCTGTTTACGTGTATGGGGATAAAAACTATACACACTACAATAGGAGATCTGTAACTTCTCTCAATACATAGCAGAAAATAACATATTCTTTCAGAAGGAGAAAGTAATTTTCGTTCAGGCAATATATAATTTTCCACACACAAATGTGTTCAGCCTAATCCAACCTACATGTCTCTGTACCTTACGCTTGAATTTTCTCTCGCTGCATTCAATACATTAAGTGCTGCCTAACTCCCACCTCCTGAATTCAGAAAAAAATAATTTTTCCTTTAAGAAAAACTGCCCTTTGAAATGGAATGTATTCTTATTGTTACAGCCTATAAGTTAGAGGCTGAAAACAGCCATTAGTTAACAACCTACCCATTACCCTGTAAAGTGTTAGCAATGTGTGAACCACTGCTGTAAGGAAACAGCCCAAAGAAAAGGGCACAGCACCCTCCCTGATCCACTCTCTTCTGGAGAACAAAGATGCACCAGGGGTTTACCACTCCAAAAGCCTTGCTCTTTTACCCTCTAGTGCTGGCTAACCTCTGCTAGCCAGGAAATGAAAGGGTGAACCACACAGCATGGCCAAGGGTCTAGCATCTCTGCACACATCATGGACCTAGATCCTGGAAGCTCTGTACCTCTTCTGGAGTCACCCCACCATCCTGTGGACAGGGAGATGCTTCAGATGACACACTCTCATACTTAGCACACCGAAGGCTGTGCACCCCTTATACAGCTGAGTTACCAAGTCAAAGTGTTTGCTAGTTACTGTATTAAAAGAGGGGAGGGGATGTTCTGAAACTTGCACTTTCCTAGAAGCATGACAAAAGAGATTATCCAAAATAGCTCAGAATCATTTTGAAGCCTGTTAGTTGAAGACATGATCCCAAAATAATACAATTCAAATAATTCAAAGTATCCACAGAGTTTAGCAATACAGTGGTATTAAAGGTAGTGTGATCTACCAAGAGTAAACATGGTAAACCAGAATCGTAGAAAGGAAACCAGGAGTCCTAAGAACAGGACAAGCAAGAAAATACAAGTTGGTTGTGCCTTAGATACTTGTCCAGCATCCCTCTCTCTCACCTACTGATTGGTAATGGGAGAAAAAGGTAGCCAATAAATACAGTTTCATATCTTATCCTTTGATTATTTGGTGTCCTTGATTTCTGCTTTTATTAATTCTCCATTTTTCTGCTAATGCTGCACTTCCTCCTGTCTCTTCCCTTAGCCTAATCAGCTGATTCTCCTCATTCACTTTCCTTGTTGAGAACTGGCTCTTCCATTTCTCTTCCCTCTATAGCTCATCAGCCTTCGCCTTCTTCCTGGTCTTCCTCCCATACCACTTTTATGCTTTCTTCCTTCCTTTCCTTGTTTCTCATCATTTTATCACTTCTTTTTTAATATATACAGGATATTCACCTTTCCAGCTGTGCTCTATTTTTGTCTCTCAGGTGGCTGAATCTGAATAGGAGTGACTGCTTTCAGACATAAGTAGGAAAATGAATGACTCTTAGTATTTTCCTCAGCAGCTGGACACATACTCCACAGAGGGGTGTTTTAAGGTATTACTCTGGATCCCAAATCATCATTCAAAAATATTTTAGAAGTATTTTAAAAGGTTTTAGTATGAAACATTTCACATAAATCCTAATGGGAATTGCAATAAGCTTATTTTTTTTCTTAAAAAGTAGGCATGAAATTAAAGTTATTACTGACATCTGTCGTACTTTATATTCCTTTATAAAATTTAGCAGCACCAGCAACAGATGTAGCATAAAATGATCTCCTTAATAGAGCATCCTTTAAGGAAAGCAGCTTCATCAATGACAGTAATTTAGTAACACAGAAGGCAGCTTCCCAGAAGATATTTGCTGTTGTCATATTAGAGGTAATTAAAACTATAAAGCGATTTATATCTTTGCAGCCATGTAATTGAACTTTCTAAGGACATTAATGATACATTATCAAAGTATTAGCAGATACAGAACATGATTATTTCCAGCAAAACAGCGTTCACAAAAACTAGAGCCACAAGAATTCTACAAAATGCCATTTATTGGCAAAACAAAAATATATTAAGCCACAAAGGACAGTGCACTGAGGTTAAAAATGCTGTCACCAAATATACGTCTGTCCTTCACCCTTCTTCCAGCTCTCCCTCTTATGATTGACAGTGATTTCCTGAGAGTAGGCATTGCCTCCTGGCAATAAAATCCGTGTACTTATAAAACAGTTTTACATTATTCCTATTGCAGCACTATTGATTACTTAAGGAAGCTGTAGGCAAAAACATACATATATATTTAAAAAGTGTATTTAAGAGTGGAAAAACACCCGTTTAGAAATTCAAAGCAATATAAATGTCTCACACATTTTTTCCACCATATTAACTAATCCAGCAAAAAGGATCCTTGATACGTCATTTGCTGATTGATGGGCACAGAGAGCTGAGACCTGAGCACAGAATTTTATTGCTGAAGACATTTTCATCTGCAGCCAAATCACAAGGGAAACACTTTGTCAAACAACTTCATTCTGAAGGGAGACTTTGTGACAATATCGGCAACTTAAGAATTTGTTCTGGTTTTTCCAGTAGCATCTACCTGTCCATGTTGAGACATATTTACAGTAGCACTGCAATTCTTGCAGAGGTTGAGCTTAAGACCTGGGAACAAGTGCTTCACATTTCATCGCAACAATATGTAAAAAACAGATGCTTACAAGCTCTATTTTTTCAATATCTATCTATTTATCTATATATAAACACTCCAATATATTTCTGGTAGAGTTTAATATCTAACTGCTGTACTCTCATAGTAACGATTGATCTTTTATCAAGGATTTGCAGGGCTACAAATTGTTACTTACTTTCAAGAACACAAATACCTCTTTTACCCTTTTTTTGTTGTTTGGGTTTTGGGGTTTTTTTTGTGACTGGGGGGTGTGAATGTAACAAAATGCTGCTAACGTTTATACCATCATGTTAGGCAAGATGTTAGACTTCCAGTAGGACACCTATGGCTTAATATATCCACATTCTTATTCTCTTGCTGCTCCCAAAATTGCTAAGGCATCTGAGTCCTGCTGATCGTCTTGAAGCTTCTAATTATCTTCTGTATTGAATGAAATTCCCAGGTTTCACAACTTTTTACTGCAGTGGCAGCAAAAGTGACCTACTGTGAAATTTTCTCAGCCAAGTAATAGCTATTCTGTGCTCTCAATGGCTCAGCTGTGCTGTCCACAATGCGCTGAACCCGATTAATCCAGAAACAAGTAGCCCCTATCAGGATTTATGTATAAAATTGTATGAACAATTCCTTTGTCCATAGATGAGCAATAAACAAATGAATGGCCAAACAAGATGGCTAAGACTACCTAGCATGTGTTGGAGTGAGGGAAGTGAGAAGCATTACTATTTCTCTGCAGATACAGGCATACTCCCAACCCAGTGGAAGAACAGCAATAAACTCCCAGCTTCAAATCAAGGTAATGGTAAAAGTCCTCACATTCAACAGGGTTAAGAGTTTCTTCCTGGGATTTTAGGGTTAAATCCTCTGAGCCTCATTGATAATTCTACATCTGAAAACGGGAGGTTAAGCTGAATAATTATTATTTTTCCCAGAGAAGTTTTCCTCAATACTGCAATACCATTTTACCCAGGCAATCTGCCAATGGCATTGTTTCACTGACTAATTTAAAGGACAGAGGATCAAGTGTTTAATACTAGCTGCCAGTCAGCTTGCAAATTAAAAGGCTTTCATCCAGCACTGAGCATCAATTTCCATCATTCCTATCGCCACAGGATCTACTCAAGCCCCTGCTGCTGCACATCTTCCTGATGTTGGCCTTTGGAAACATACACAGAATTATGCTTTAAAAAAACCCACACCATGCCACACGTATACTAAGCAAAAATAACATGCTGAAATATGCTCTGAGCAGGTTACCACCAACTTCTTCACCTTTTTTTAAGCTATGAACACATTTCAACAGTTCTTATGAACATATTTTTCTGTGTCACTTTTTATCAGAAATCCTCAGACAAATCACACCCCTTTGTTTCTAGATAAATTCTGGAAGGCATAAAGGCTGAATGATTCGGTGTGAGATTTAAAATTGCAACTCTTCATACCTGCTGTTTTATTTGCTCTTTTTCCATAGAAGTTGAGTTAAAAAAAAACCAGTGCATTCTTTTCTACGCCATGAACAGCTTATAAAAAACAAGTAGGTGGGTCTTTTACCGGCTTTATTACTTAGTGAGTAGAGCAACATGCCTACACTCTCATCTGCGACCATTTACACATCTTTCTAAAAGACAGCTCTACTCTTCTTACAAGGACAAATTCCCAGCACTAGGCTGCATTTGCAATGGCTGGTGATAATACAGAGAGCAACACACTAGTTCTCATAGTCCAGAAAACAGAGAGCACAAGGACAGGTTGACTGGACACCTTGCCTCACAGCTGGAAGAGGAAACACTTTTCCCTTTCTACCAGAGCGTATAAACACAGCTTGTTACAGGCACTGCTGAGTTAATGTGACAGGTTTACCACACCTTGGCTTGCTCAGCAGTAATGATCTTTCAGCGTTCCTGTCAGATCAATGCACAGCTTTCCTCAGGACTCACATAACACTGGTCAGGAGGCAATGTAGGAGGCAAAACTGGGTCCAAAAGATGGTTCTACCAGGAAACGCTGCAGTGAGAGACATGGGGCTGTTTGCAAAGTTGTCTGATTTGAGGTGCTGGAAGGATGCATCCCGACCCTTCACAGAGCACCTGCAGCACAGCTTTCACTTGTGTTACCTACAATCATTCAGGATTTTGACCGAATTACCTACATTTCTTGCAAGTCCTTTCCCACCACTGGGCTGTAAGATTTGGCAAATATCTTGCCCCATCTGGTTTCTGCCCCTGGCAAACAGGAGATGGGAAAAGGCAGTTAAGGTATTGTCCTGAACATATGTTGACAAACTGCAAACGTAAAGAAATCATGTGCCATCTCATTACCATAAAAACATGCTGGTTTTTACTCTCTCCTAAATATAAACGTAGCCACATGTAGTTTGATCATGAAGACCTGTTAAAAAACAGAAACAAAACAAAGCACCCAGGAAAAGACAACTCAGCTATTCTGTTGGGTAATGAATAATTTTTTAGAGCCTGCACGGCAACTCCTCCATTTGAGATGAAAAGGTGTTTGAGTGGAGGGGGCAGATGAGAAGGGTTTTGATCTTTTTAGTTTTTTGTTTTGTTTTGTTTTAAACAGTTCACTGTTACAATCTAACTTGGTGAAACTAAATTTCAAGAACAATATATACAAGTCCTTTTCTTTTATATTTAAACCAGTAAGTTTTAATCCTCTTGCTCTACTTAAGAGTAATAGCTGTGAACAGCAATTGGTATTTGTACACATGCAGTTCAGAGGGTAATTATTCATAGTTACCTTAATCACAAATGCAGGCCATATAAGTAAGAAATAATTTATTTTGAAAGTTGTTGTTTTTTTGGACAGGGGAAGGTTTATCCCACAATTTGGAAGCTGTTTCTTAAGAATACTCATTTTCACAATTCAGAATTACTAATATGAAAATACTTTATTTCCAAATGTCAAACACTGGGCACTAACACTGCATGTGTCCAAGTTCCAAACGTGGCTTCACCAAAGTAACGCCGCCTCTTTTAAACCTGCCTTCTCTAACAGGAAAGACATTAATACCTGACCAAACCATGCTATCACTGCTCCACTTAAGTAATCTGAACCCCAGCATCTCAAAGAGATAACAGAAGACGGCTACTTTTGACTTAATACCGAACAACAAACTTTAGAGCACAAATGCTAGTTTCACCAAAAATGCATCAATTTTGTTGTAAACCAAGCCAGTTTTACAGTAACTCAACAGGAATGTCACCATTCACTGCACACCATCTCTTAATAGCCATTCATTCTACTGATGTGTTTTAAAAGCAAACAGAAATCACAGTGCAAGAGCAGCCACCATGAGGAGGAAATGAACAAAGCTGGTGCAGCACCTTGCCGGGGTCCCATCACTGGGGGTAGTTACACAGTTAAGGTCATAATAGAGCAAATGCAAACACTCCTTTTGCAATCCTGCTTCAAAACTATTATTTAATCCCTAATATATTGCTGCCTCCATCTGAACACCAGAAATAGTATGAAATTAGAATTCAGTACTTATTAATGAGATCAAATTTAAGCAATTCTTCTTTCCAGCAATACAGGCTTGCGTCTCCTCTCATTTGCTCAGACAGAGAAAAGGAGTAATTCTGATGAGGTCAGTGTCACTGCGAGAAATGGACAAGTCATTCCTTAACTGCAGGCTTGTACTGAAAGGGAAGCAACCTTTCCCAGCCAAGGTAGTGCAGACAACAGCAAGCAGTGAAGAAGCAGAGCTATGAGTTCCAGCTGCACAAGAATACTGAGCCTTATGTTGTATCTTTGCTGTTATTTTTACTCGTGAAAGCCAGCCTGAAGCTTATGGCGTGCTGAGGATCAGAATTTTCTCTGAAAAAGAGACAAAACCAATGTTGAAAGCGCGCTCTGTTTACATGCCATGGGGCTCATCCTTGCTAGGTGTAAACTGGAATAGCACGATGGAGCTCTGACCTCTTATACCACTGGATAAACTCTCTATATAACTTGTGAGACAGTGAATTTACACTATATATGTTTTTATGTTTCACCCTTTTCTTACATTCCCGGGTAAAAGATCCAGCCTTTGACATCAACCATCAAGACTGTACTCAAGAATTTGATGCTGTACTGGCTATAGTGATAACAAGTCTAAGGATTATTTGTAAACATTACCCACAGAATCAAGTCACATTGGGAACACATACAGTGCGCAAAGATACCAGTAAATAGATTCAAACCCACTGAAATGACTGCAAGGACGTTTAAATTTAATTAACAGGATACAAGATTCAGATAGACGGGCATTAAAAAAACTAGACAAAATTAAATTAAACCCTGAAGTTCACTCCTTTCCACCACAACAAAGAACTGGGGAAAAAAAAAAAGGCAAAAAAAAAGCGCTGATATTTCACAGGTATCAGTATTCATAATAAATTCTATATTCCTTTTGCTTCCCCGTGGGGGAACACTTTTTTCTGTTCTGACAGTGACAACTTCTTTGACAGTTAAGAGTACTCTTTAACTCTATCAGGTATTAACTTTACCTGCCCTTTGTGAAGGCTCAAACACACACAGTTAGGGGAGAGCGAAACCTGGAAACCCCCTATCAAAATCTTGGCAACGAACGCAAAAGCCTTACCACTATTATCAGACAGACAGATGAAGGAACCACTATCTTTGCAGGAAATTTTATGCAGAAGTACAAAGCCAGGATGATAGTACAAAGAAATAATCTGCCAAGTCGGACAGACAGTGCATTTCAGAATTGGAAGAGTGTCACAGCAGACAAGTCACATCGAGCAGCACAGCAAACATCAGCAGCTGATCGGCCAGACCACACCAGGGATGTGCAAATGAAACAACACGTAGGTAATAACTCTTCCCCATACCTGCTCTCACTCTTCTATGGGAATGACTAATTTTTAACTTGATGGGACTCGAAGAAAAGCCACCGGAACAGAAGAAACTTGTTTTGTGAAGTTTAAAACCTATTCCAGCTTTAAAGAAAGAAAAGCATGAGGAGGTCTGAGTAATTCAATAAAAATGAAGGAAGAACTCAGTTTTACCAGTCACTATTCAGGAAGAATTAGAAACTTTGTGCCTTGTAGGACACTATGATAAAGTGAACTCTGACATTGAGTATTAGATCCATCACTATTACAAAGTGATGCAGCTAGGCAACTTTTAAAAATCAGCCTTACATCCCCACAATACAGGAACTGGCCAACTGTAAGCCAGAAGAAACTGGGATACAGAAGGATACACTGGGCAAGGGGATTTGTCACTGGAGAGATGCTTTTGAGACCGGATATATACACAGTACGAAGAAGCATGTTGAAATGCCAATACATCTATTAGATTTAAGTGGCCTGTGAATGCTGAAAAATGTGAAAAGAAGTTCTCCCCTGAATTGCACCTGCTTACTGAACTGCTGTGGCTTTAAAACAACATCTGTCCTCTGTCTGCTAGGCCAGTCCACTCTACAAAACATCCCAGTAACATCACTGAAGATGTTTCTCTTCCTCTGGGTGCCCCTAACGTCCTCTTGGAATTGACTAAAGGAATACATGTCCAGTGATTTTGATCACTTCTTGAGTTCTCAACTCCTCTAATTTGGTAAGTCTATGGCTTTATGTGAAGGGACTTCAAAGGTTAAAAATGCAGCTTCTAAATTATCTGGGCCACACCTTTGCTGCTTGAAAATAAGCATTTTTTATTTCTTAAGAATTACTTTTCTCCTTTGCTTGGCTGCTACAAGCATGTAAAAACCATTGAGAACACCTGTTGGGAAAACCAGCAACTCCCTCAAAAATGCAGTAAAATTACTGCTCTTCTGCAAAAAAGATTTTGTAAAAGCTGGCTATTTAGGCCATTTCCAGATTGCACAAACACTCTTTTCCAGCAGGAGATGCAAGAATATAAAGATCTCATCTGTTTCCCAGAATTTCCCCAATCAGTACTTAAGAATGAGGTAATTTTTTAATCAAAAGCCTATTCTGTGAGCTGTCTGCCCTCAGGTCCATCTCATTCATCTCTCTGGACACAGGTTTCAGTTTTCCCCTGCGTAGAGGTTAACAGATTGCTGTAATTGGATGGCCCCAAAGGTGCTTCAAGCACCAGAGAAGCTAGAAACAGAACCCAGACCATGCTCTGAGCAATGGAAGATTTTCCCCTTATTAAATATTGCTAACAGTGTTTTAACTACATTAGGGGAAAATATGATCTAAAGAGTTAATTCACTTGTATCTTGCTATGAGGAGGTATTCCCTGGCATACAAGCTAAAATTGTCCATATCCTACTTGTAGCAAACTTAAAAAAAATTATTCTGACCATTGCATTAATCTTTTAATCATTTGTAGATCTTTAAGATCCTGTAATTAGCGTCCTCCTCTTACTGCATTACCTACCAGAAACTACTACTGCAAGAGAAGCACAGCTCCTCATTTGTCTTCTTTATTTGCAAGCCTATCTCCACAATTATTTTCTAAAATTACTTTATGAAAATGCACAAGTAAGAAAATATGTCTTTAATGACCTCTAACCTTGTGAAATCTGTACTGTATTTTCATCAAGAAAGCACACCTGGTTCTGCATTCCTTCTGTGTTTTGTTTTGGTGTTTTTTAGGATTGTAATAAGGTCACAATGTATCTTACTGTAATTACAACCAGCAGAAAACAAAGCAACTTTCAACTACTCATTCATAGTCAGTTAAAATGGATGTCTGAATGACATGCAAAGCTATGTGAAGTGTCACCTTTTAAAAATCCTATTTCTGTAAGTAAAAACCCCATTAAATGTCACATACACCATTATGACTGAGGCTTCTTGAAGTTTGAATATGGCTTTTAATTCTCAAAAGACTTGAAATATCCATGTAGGAGTGGTGAATATTTATTGAGAGTCAGAGTAACACCGAATAACCAAAGGTAAATATATGTATGTGCAATCCTCTGTGATGGCTGTGAAAAAGAAACTATGTGAAAACCTCTAACTACCAAATCAGATTAGACTTTTCCGTATTATAAGCTAAACTGAAGCCTTCTCCATTTTAACAAAAGTGAATATATAAACTATGCGCTGACAAAAACTCAGTTGTTATCTGTTGATAGCACTCACAGATAAAAATGGTCCCTGGGATGGCCCAGCACCACAATGGCAACTTACGGTACGCAGAGTGCAGGACTAAGTCCCACAGAACCCAAGATGCTGAACTGAAGATGATACATCTGGACAATACCAGTTAAAGCCATAAATACAGTGACTCACTGGAAGGATAATAGGATATCATCTCTTATTGAATTGGGATGTGCGATGATGGATACCCTAAAGAATGATGGATATGCTTCAGTTAGAGGCAGAATTTCTGTGAGACATAGGGATATCAGGCAGGAAAAATATTTACTGCCTTCCGATGAAACACAAATATTATATCAAAAGCATTTGCTATATCACTTAACCCAGGCAAAGATATAAAAACACTTTTAACGCGTCATCTTTTAAAAGCAGGTCTTTCAGAAAAAATCCAGTTATCCAAAATATATTTCTTCTATTTCCAGATGCTACAATTTTGAAGCAGTACATTAATAAAAATGGTTCCTATGAAGTGGGGTTTTTCCTTTTTGTTTTTAGGGTTGGGATAGAGTAGTGAGGTGAAGAGGACAACAGACTCATTCATTCACACACACACATACGATTTTACATACCAACTGTCAAGAAAGTAAAAAGGGAACACCAGCACCCTAGTGTGAATAAAAATATGTAATTATATTGAGAGTTCCTGTTTTAAAGGTAGCAGAATTATCTGTCACACCACAGCAGTGCTCTGCAGGTCTGAGGGGCAACTCTAAAAGGCATTTGTCACCAAACCGATTCACCAGTTACTGAACCAATTCACAGAGGGAAACCATTTAAACTAGCAGTGCCTACAATACAATCAGACTGGAAGGAAGAAATATTTGCTCAAAGTTTGATGTGTGTAAGACAATGGGACAGAAGTTGGCAAAAAAGGCTTTCTTAAAAACATTAGAGCAATCAGCTAGGACTGTCGTATCAAGCACAGGGGAGAACTCTGGGAGCAGAAGCATTTATCTCTCACTAAGCCCTGCTCCCAGTGACATTTCTGTGCACTGCTATTTACATGCTGAGAAATTCCTGCAGTGAGCCAAACTAAACGTACATACTTGGGAGGAAAGACTTAATGCCAAAAGTTGCTTCTGCAAGAACACACCCTTGCCATCTTTACATCACGTCACAAGAACGCTGCCTTTACATCAAACTGCAGATCTAACAGATTTATTAGAAACTCTGCTTGAAAAGCTGTGTTTTCCCAAAACCTTGCTTTATGATGGCTCCTCTTCTCAATGTTTTTCAGTGGGTTTTAAAATAGTCTGGCAGCCTCCAACACAAAAACTAAACATATCTTCCAAAGCATAAAAAAATATAACCAATAGATAAAAGCACTTAATCTGACTTTTAAAAATACTGTTGTTGGAGTTACAAATCCGATAAACATAAACAAGAACTGGAGCCTCTAGGTGTTGTTAAAAGAAAACTATTTCATGTCATTACATGGTTGCTTTGAAGCTTCTATAGCTGTCAAAATGAAAAAGAGAGGTTTTATGAGTACAAGAAAAACATTTATTAAGTTCTAGGTGTTTCAAAACTTACCTAAAATACAATATGCATGCTAAACATCTGCGAAAACAAGATGGAGAAAGGCCCCCTATGTTACCTGAGATGCAAACTTCAGTTCCAACCAGTATGTGATTTTATGAAAAGGTCACCACTGGCAAGCTGGGTTGTGGATTTACAGCTCATGAGCTGCTCCCACAGGAGCTGCCTGCATGTGTCCTCCAGCCACGCAGTAAATGACAGGTGGTTTTCACTGGAGTGGCAAAGCACCTTTGCCTCAGGATAAGGGGTGTTTCAACAGGTCTGAGGGAGCAGCTGGCACGCTGGAAGGCGGTGTGACCGCGCATCTTACCCTTGCTCTGAGCCTCAGCACTGAAGGCAGAGTGAGGAAGAAAACTTATAGCAGCTGAGGTCTTGAAAATAGATTTCAGCCCCAAAAGTTGAACTGATCCTGAATTAATCACAGCCTCTCAGGCAATGCAGAAGTTATAGAGCCATTCTATGTAGACCACAGGTCAGCAACCTTGCACAAGAGGCATGTCAAGCTGCATGTATCCACCCCATATCAGTAGACACCCAAAATGTGCCAGAAGACGCTGCATCTCAGAGGAAAACAGGTCTCTCCTTTCACCAGCTGTTACTTATTCTTCACTGAGGAACCAGTTCTTCTGAGATGACAACTTGCTGGAGAGCAAGTGCCAGAGATTGTTACTTCTCTGGAACACTGGACACAGCACACTAGAGCCTCTAGCCCCTCTTCCTCTAAATGCCACTTGAAGTACATGGTCATCTTTGCAAAATACTTGTACAGACTGTGTCAAACAGAAGGCTGACGTAACATGAAGATGCTTGGACAAAAGGAAGAAAAACCCATACAAAGGGGCATTCTCAGCCCCAAGTCTCAATGCATCTCCTCTTTGGTATGTGTCACACCCTCCTCCTGCCACCCACGGTGGACTTCTGCACAACTTTCTTCTAACTCAAATCTTCTCTATACTACTAAATAACAGCAGTTAAATGCAATTCCTTCCTGAAGGCAAAATTGTACCTGGGGGGTGATGGTGTTGGCAGACACAGTGCCTGGGTTTGGTGATGGTATGTGATACAGATCACTATTCCTATGTGTGAGTACAGAGGCTGTTTATAAATTGCCCTGCAGATATATATTGTGACATTCCACCATAATCCAACTCAGTGTGTCTGTTCCTGTCTGGTACATGCACCCAAATTTCTTTTCCATGTGGGTAACAGTGAAGGGGTTATGAAGTGGAGTTGCCTTGCTTTGTGACAGCAACAAAATGAGGCTGGGACCCCATCCGGACAGGGAACTAGGAGGTTCACGTATAGCATCCAGCACTTTGTCTGGCTCACTGGTCTGCACGCATTCATGCTGCTGCCATGGGTATTAAGCAATAGAGGAGATGTTTTACAAGCTAAGTGTTTGTCTACCTGCACAGTAAGCATTCAGCCTTAATATACATCTTTCTTAATGACCCTAAAAGTGAGAGGAACAGAATGTCACATAGAAAGTTTCTTTGTATGTGTTATTCTGCTGTATCCTTTTTGCAGCATTGTGTGGTATGGAATGCAGGACAGGATAAGCCTTTTTTGACCTAGCACAACCATTCATTCCAGTGGCAGATCCTCTTCTCATCCAGCAACCAGTTTTAGAGAAGTCCTGAACTAGGTTCACACCTTGTGTATCTTACTTAACAGGACTTTATTCAACCAGTTTGTCTAATAGAACAAGTAAATGCTATTCACATCTACAACTGAATGACATGATGAAAATTAACCACCTCCCTTCAGTTTGCTTTACACCTGTCCCAGATTACTTGTCATAATTCCTGGATTATGAGAAATACTGAGTAAAGTTCCTTAGTCATCTGTGTCATGCCATTTATTATTTTACAGCTCTCCAACATATCCTGGTTGATAATTTCTTCTCCATGATGGTCAGCTTAAGTTTATTTCTGCACATTTCTATTTCTTGCCTTATACTTCTCTACTGAATACAGTTTTCCAGTATTAGTTATCTTAATTAATTTAAACACCCTCACTTCCTAACCTAACCTTCCCCAGAGCCACTGGAAGCCTATAAGATCTGAATATGAAATTCTCAGCTTACTGCAACAAATCTGATTCAAAATTGTAAATTTTGTTATGTTATCCAATGGACTAATTTTTCACTGTTCTTTCCATATGAGTCCAGGTTGAAGATATTTTTTTACAGTTTTACAAATGTGCACTACACAAATCACTTTTAGATACAGGTAATCTTAACCTAACAAACATTTTGAAAGTTATGAAATAAGATAAATTGTATTACGAGCTTCAATTGGCACAATGATTTCTAAGATAAAAATGCTATTTTTACCATGACTGCTCACCTAGAATACAATTTCTACCAAAAAAAAAAATAAAAAAAATCCAACAGCAAAAAGAGAATTCAGAATTTTATTATTTTTTTTTTTCTTTTTCTAAATTAAAGAAATCCTTATGTGTCATGATCTCCCTGCTGGGCCTTTCTAGGTCATGCTGCCCTTTCACTGAGGAACAGACAAACCTTTGCTGTGAAATAAACAAAAAAGTATTTCCCAGAGGAATAATTTTATCCTTCTCTAGGTAAGGTTCCCCCCACCTTTACATAGCCATATTATTCTTGAGAGACACTGACAGCAGACTAAAGGCTCTGTCACACAAAAATTACATCTGCAGAGGACAGGAATCCAATCATGTAACACTTCTTCCTGACCAGACAAAATTTTTGTAAACCCTCTCCTAAAGTGGAAAGTGTTTTTTTCCCTTTATAATCTTTTTCATCTTTTGACAAAATGAGCCTCACAATTTCAGAGGAAGATTGTGGACAAGATGGTTTATCGAGGAGGAAAATAACAGCTACTGGCCTTCTCAGTGCCAGAAAAAAGGAAGACAATTAAAACATTAGCCATCCCCTACTGAACAAAAGGCTACAAGAGTCAGACAGGTATTTGCCAGAATATCTGCTAAGACTAAAATTGTAACTCTACCTTGTTAGAAGGTTTACAAATAAAATGACAGAAAAGTTAAGCCTAAAAGGGAAATTGTATTAGGAGGAAAAGTGGTTTAGGCTGGATATAACATACTTCTGACTGCAGAACTGAACTAGTCCCATTGCAACTGAAACACTTCAGTTAAAGACAAGCAGAAACCCTGCCAGGGCTGTCCCAAAATATTTGTGTTCTGTAGCAAGAGATCCACAACAATACAAACATCCATACTTCAGAGTTTGTACTGTTTCTCTGAACATGCTTCATGTTCAAACAATAACACTACAGAAATGCTGATAAATAGCCTTTTTTTTTTTTTTTTTTTTAACTTAAGGAAGGAGAAATACTACTGATCAATAAAGGAAACCTGAAATAAAAACAAAAAACAATCAGATAATTAGCAGAAGATTGTATCTCTTGGCAACACTGACAAATAAGAGCAAGAAAATATGCACTTTCCCTATAGACAGCATATGTAAACTTTTTTTTTTTTTTTTAATATTTTAATTTTACCAAGAACACTTCCAGGTTAAATACAATAATGCTATTTGAAACAGTTTACATTTGAAATGTTGTTTTGTACTTTAAAATACCCTGACATGATAGTAAAGTTTTACAAGATGATAAAACACACCTGGTATTAAACAGAACAACTCTTCAGAGATTTTATACAACTTCTCCTTTGTGCCCAACAATGCACCTAATGCTGAAGGTTGACAAACAATACCTATTTGGCCATCTCTTACTGTTTCAGGGGTTTAATGCTATTTTGTGTAGATAACTACACTACATACAAATACTTTGTCCTTTCCTTTTGCAGTGATGTGTATAGAGTTTACTGTTAGCCACAGCAAACGTTATATTTTTGTTTCATTTAAGAAAACTACAATTGCTTATTCTTGAAACCTGTATTTTACACCTTTTTGAGCATAAGCAGATAAATTTTCAGTGGCACTGTTGCTCTTTTTATTTTCTGCTGACAGAATATTCAAAGCTGACAAATATTGTAGAACAGACATAGTTATTAAAAGCTTTAATTTACAGCAAATTGTGGCAGTTTGCTTTTGCTGCTCATAAACCAAGAATCTAAGAGGTGTAAATAGAGGGAAGGTGGCAACAAAACACTTAGATTGTTGTTATAATATTTCTACAAGTAACAGTGATACAGAGTATCACTTGTTTCCACTGTGCGCAAGCAACATCATCACGTTTATGGATCTTGAAACAGTACTTTTAAATTTGGCTTCTGTGAAAATCCCCCAGATACCATATAGCTAAGTGAACAAAAAGACCAAAAATATAAATGTACAGTATACTTAAATAAACCTCTTTGAACTGCTGCTCTTCACTGAGGTGGTGCTTACACTTGATGGAGTCTCTCACCTCTTTAGCTTTGGTCCCTAAAATGGTTATTTCTCCTTCCTCGCTCCCCTCTCTTCCCCATCATAAAACTTGGGTAGCAATTATGACTAGAGCTTTTCAACACTCAAAATATCTGCATTTATCTTTCAGTAACCATATCAAATAATTTATTTCAGCAGACAGGCCTCTGAATCAGATTAATTTTAAGCTCTTTTGTGGTACAGTGAGGTAGTTGTCTGAGATACCATCATAGAGTCATCTAGGCTGCAAAAGACCTCTAAGATCATCAAGTACAACCATTAAGCTAGAACTGCCAAGTCCACCACTAAACCATGTTCCTAAGCACTACATCTACATATTTTAAATAGATCCAGAGATGGCTATTCCACCACTTTCCTGGGAAGCCTGTTTGAGTGCTTGACAAGCCTTTTGGGGAATAAATTTTTCTTAATATCCAATCTAAATCTCTCCTGGCACAGCTGGAGGACATTTTCTCTCATTCTATCACTTGTTACTTGGGAGAAGAGACAAACATCCACCTTGCTACAATCTCCTTTTGGGTAATTGCAATAAGGTCTTCCCTCAGCCTCCTTTTCTCCAGGCTAAACAACCCCACTTCCCTCAGATGCCACTTGTAAGATTTGTTCTCTAGATCTTTTACCTTCTCTGGACTTGCTCCAGCACCTCAATGTCCTTCCTGTAGTGAGGGGACCAGAACTGAACACAATATTCCAGGTGCGGCCTCACCAGTGCCAAGTACAGAGGGACAATCAGTTCCCTAGTCAGAGCTCATCTCACAAAGGACCTGCATGAGGTCTGTGGATGAGCAGCATCCACTGCATGGTGTTCAATCCTCCACTAGCAAATCCTCCACAGCCTCAAGAAAAGATGGCAGAAGTGAAATATGGAAGATTAAACTTTACCCGGCTGAGATCACAAATTAACATGCTGAGATTGCAGTGTCCAACAGCTCTCACCTGGCTTGTGTACACTTGGATTTTACATTTAACTTCTTCAACCTAAAGGCTTTTTCACAGATAATTTTTTTTCTACATATTAAACTCTAACTAGAAAAAGGCCTCCCCATGCTTGAAAACCTATGTTCATAAGTCTGCATTCTGCACAATGGAAACTAAACAGTTTTGCATGATTTTTTCCTTTCACTCTACTGTGAGAAGTCCCAACACAAAATACAGCACACACTGCTTTGTTCTCCAAGAACTTAACATTTCCTAATAATACTAATTTTCAGAACATCAGGCTTGCAGGAAAATACTTTATACTTTAGGTATATTATGTACAGCAATTGCTGTGAAGACCGAAACCATAGGTATTTCAAACAAAACACCAAATCACTTGTTGATTTCACAGGGGAAACCAATTTAAACACAGACATGGGTTCTGACCAATGCAAGTTGCAGCATGTTTCAATAAGTGGTCATTCACCATGGCATGAATAAATAGGAATACTTAATGCATACCTTAATAAGAATATGAATCTGGAAGTTATACATGTTTGATGCATCCATTTTATTTTATTTCTTACTTTCTCCTAGGTAACTTCTCAGCTAAAAAAATATAAAAAGTGCAATGTTGACTAACAAAACAGTGAAATTCTATTTATTTCATCTTTTCACATTAAAATTTTTAAAGATGACCTACAGAAGACAATCTTTCAGGCTTCAGTGCCGCTTCCAAGAAATCCCCAAAGGAAAAACCTTTTGAAAGCCATGCTTGACAAGAACAGAAAACAACCTCATAAGGCAGCACACATACTGTCACACATTTCTCTACCTTAATTACTCATTTTTGCTTATGATGAAATACAAAACTTTCAAGTTCACATTCTTTCCTGACAAAGTTGTGTTTTCAGCTACATAAGGATATTGTAAAAGCTCCTAACTTTTTTTTAAGCCAAAAAAACTTCTGTATCTTCTCTACATAGGAGAGTCTTCATTGTTGGGACAGAAAATTACTAAAAAAAAAAATAAATCAATCAGAAAACCTGCAGTAGTATGTGTCGTTCACACATCCCTCTAGCAAAACATGGGCTATAAAGCAACATGATGGGTCTGAAATAAGAGGACTACATTTCCATGACAGGTTAAGAAGACTGAGGTATTGCCTTGCAATGAACTCTGTCCACTGGGAAAGTAGACATCCTACGGCAAGGAATTACCCCTTACAACACAACACAACACTTCAATGAGGTCCCATTTATATTGTGAAGCGTCTGAACAGTTATGAAAAACAATAATGAAATTTTAAAGCACTGAGAAAATGTTTCTTCCCTTTGACACTGTTTTGTCTTTTAGACTCCTCAGTTCTTAAGATCATGAACTGTCTTGTATTTGAGTATCATCCAGAACATTTTGGTAGCATCCAAAACCACAACAGCAATAAAAGCAGTGACACATTTCAGATGCTGTCTTGGAGATTTCATGTTCCAAGGGGTTCAGTCAATTAATGGAAAAATCAGTGTTGCCAGTAATTGCTTTTAGAGTTGGTTGGTTCAACTCCTTTGAATATCATGGTTATATTTCCACCCATTGGTAAAAAACCATGATAGAAAGTTCATTTGCATGATATTTAGAACACACAAGCATAAACTGAAGTGATCTGCATGATCTGCAAGGCTTACAATGTATTTTTTTTTTTTCAGTGCATGTGCCAACATTAAAAAAAACCCTCAGTGGCAACTTGGTATGGGAGCAAGGTATTAGGAAAAAAACCCAGTCTTTTTAGCTTTAAAATATTTTTAACTTCTTGCACCCCTTAATTAACAAAATTAGCAATCAGTAGAAATCCTAAAGCAAGACGGATGGTTTTGTTACTGTCAGTAACATACTCCAGAGGTCTGTAAGAGATAGCAGCATCAAATGAATAAATAATTTTCAAAGTCTAACAGCCGGCTTCCCTACCAGTGTGAAAATATGTAAATGTTACATAGCTTTACTCTTCAAACTGGCTCTCCTTTCATTCCTCAGAGACTCTTCCGTCAGAATAACAAGCTAAAAACAAAATATGAATGACAAGTGCACATACTTAGCTGATTGAGAACATAGAGTTGAACAGTAACCATATTAATCTTGCCTCTCAAAGAGGCCATGTGAATTCCAGGCAGAAATATTGATTTTGATCTAGTCTACTGCAGTGTAGATTGATAATCAGTGTTCAAAATCTATGCAAGAGTCCTTTTCTCCAAAACAGCAACCTTCAGCATTTTTCTTAGTTCAACTAGGACACCCAGAATTTTATACTTATAGCCCATTAACATTGCCAAAGCACTTTGGTATTTCTAAACACCCTTGACAAACATGTGACCTGTGAACTTCCAGTATATAAAGACATAAGAAAACTGTACATGTTATCAGTGACTTCACTCTTGATCTGGATTTTTTCAGTGAAGAAAGTACTCACTGCACTGAAGCAAATTCTCTCTTTATTGCACTATTGTCATGCCAACTTGCCTGACTGTAACACTGCAGTGACATTATTACCCTTCGTATGCCCCCAATGCAGCTCAACAGTGCCACATCATCCTCACTGTCCCCTTCTGTATACCACACAGCTGCTGTCACACAAAATCCTAAACTCATTCCCAATAATTCACCATTCCCTTTCCTGCACACCCCACCTGATAGCTCACAAACCACCTCACCAGTCCAATGCTCCTGAAGCTGCTGTTCAGCACTTACAGGAGTGAGATGCAGTGGATTACCTGGAACACAGTGTCTCTTCACTCCTATCACTGTTTGTTTCTGCATGATGGTGCCACTTCTAAAAAGTTATGGCTGGTCCAGCCACAGTGATGCCTCTTTGCCACTATCTCTATCTGTGTATTAGCAAAAAAAAATTTAGAATAAGTATAATAAATCCCATTTCCATGCCAAGCCCTCCATAAATCAAGAAGATCCATTCGAACAGAAAAAAAACGTGTCAGTGAACTTCCAGAACTTGGTGGCACAGGGACTGTGCTGGCACACATTGTCAGGAACTTCAAAACAGAATGAGATAAATTTGTGGACAACAAGTACCTAAATAGGTGACAGAAGAAACAGTCTCCATCACCCTTAACATGATGATTACAGATGCTGGGAGAGAAGGAGGCAAAGGGACTGCAGGCAGCAGCCAGTCTTGTGTGTTCTCCCTGAACAGGACCTCTCTCTGACTGCCTCTCAGAGGTAGGCTTCTGGGCTTAATGGGTGATGAATCTAACACAGAAAGTCTTTTCTTGTGTCCTTAGGATGTCCATTGTAGAACGTGGGAGCTGAAGCAGACAAACCACAGGTAAGACTAGCCACAAATTAATTACTCTGTGAAGGTGTTATTCAGAAAAAAACTCAATTTATTTGTCCAAAAAGGTCAAGAGTCATTATTTTGTATCCAGCTATGAAAAACTCTCAAGCTACTAAATGAAAACTGAAACATTATGTTTAGAAGTTTCACTGTGAGAGGTTAGGGAAGCAGTTGCCCAAAATCCAATTACTGCCATATCCCGTGATTTTCACACACTAATCCACAAAGGCCCATTTTAATTAAAGGAAAAACGCCAGGTCACTTTTGTTGGCATCATTAGGCAGAAAAAAACCCACAACACCCAACAAACCAACAGCGAAGAAAAACCCCAGCAGGCACAAGCAGCTGTTTACTGCTCTGTAGTGCCATAAATAACAATTAAGTTAAATTAGACTTCAGGAACAAGGCCCAAAGTTTGAGTTAGCGTTATTCTTTACTGACTCAAAAAGTTTCTGAAATTGTAATAGCAATAGCATTTCCCCTCAATGGAGCAGGTTTACAGGAAAGCAAAGGGTATAATAAAATGGCAAGAGTATCACATCAGCTGCTGTTACAAAAGGACTGACCAAGGGTAGTTACTGGCCCAGATTCTCTATTATGGTGATTAAAAAAAAAGGCTGATAAACTTTCAGCCTCCTCTGGTAAACTGATGACGTTGTTCTGAGAGGAAAAAGGGCTGTCTGCTGTCTGAAGGAGAAAAGGTTAAGCTTTCCAAGTGTTTCATCTTTCATCCCCAAAACAATTGTGCTGACAGTAAACCTTGAGTTTGCCACTGCTCTGAAACCCACGGGTAGTAGGAAGTGTCGCTGCTTGCAGAGACCTAGCAAAGGAATTAATACCACTGGCTCACTATTAGCACAAACCTGTCCTAGTCTCTCAGTAGCTTCCAGCCACTGTGCCTTTTGTACTGAATATGCAGAGAGAACCTCCTTTTAATTACAAAATTGCCAGGAAGTCCATAAAATCTCTTTCATATACACCACCTGTGGTGGCAGAACAGGCTGCTGGTGAGGCTTTTCAGTCAAACACATGCTTCTTCAAAACTGCCGCCCTGTACTGTTCAGTTGCCTGGCTTGGTCAACCCTCCCCAATAAGCCTGTAGTTTGACACCGGCTGCTACTAGCCCTTGGAATCCAATAACTTCAGGTATTCGTCTTGTCTGCTGGCTATTGCATAAAACTTCTAGCAAGCACCATCTGGGAACTGATTTCTATTACGACATCACTCCAGAGAAGCACACCTGAACCTAAAGACATTACGACGCAATACCCTTAGGCTGCGAAGAGGCACGGAGGTTTTGTTCTGCCTAAGACACAACAAAGTAGAATAGCACATGTTTTCACTGTGATCCTACTGGTTTGAATCACAGTACAACTGTCCCAAACATTTCAGCATAGGAATCATATGAAGAAATACCACTTATGGAAAGATATTTAGTTTATGGAAGGGCAAGCTCAACCAGAGAGTAGATAAACAGGCTATGAAAAAAAAAAAAAAATCAAGCAAGACATGAAATAATAATGTATAAAAAGGGATTGCTAGTTTACTCTCCACCAAGTCGTATTTAATAATATGTGAAGTGCCTGTGTGGTGGTTTATATAGAATTTCATTAGCCTCTAACTGCTTTTGACAACTAGTGGAAATAATGCTGTATTACCAAGCAAATGGCAGTTCCGTAACCCATTCCTAAAGCATTCACCATAAAGCAATACATTCCAGCTACAGGATCAGACTCCTTCCCTTTACTCAGCAAGCTCAAATCAACTCATAACTGTTCAGTGTTCCTAATATAATGTTTTAAGTTAAATTTTTCTTTCTGAAAATTAAGCTTTTTTTCAAGTTGTGCTCTTCCAAATGATTTTAAAAACCCTCAACAAAACAAAAAGCCACATGGCTGAAGAAGTAAGATACACCATCTTGGGTTCTTTCTGGGTATTTTTATAGATTTTTTTGTTTAAATTCTCTTAGAAATGAAGATGTCTTAACTGTGTCCACAAATTAGCCACTGGTTTGTAGAACAGCCACCAGACAAGGTAACTGTGATCTTACAGTTGCCCTAACTGTGTATCAGGTTGGTGGAAAACCTCTGTTTTTTATTTTTATTTCAGCAAGAGGGTTCTGTCGCCCTGACAAATCTCAGGAAGCTGCTGTGAGGCACCACATACTTCGCAGGTATAGAATTGATTTTTATAACTTTGCTGGGACATCTGTGGGAATGGTTATAAAACTATATTACAAATATGTTTTGCCACCCTATTATATCTTTAAGCGAAGCAATTTATAGCTGTAAAGTGGAGAATGGATAAGCGTATAACATTTCATCATATGTGTACTCTAACTTTTTTCAATGTTTACGCCTACTTCATCTAAATAAAAACTATTCTTTAAAAAATCAGCAAACAATTATCTGTACAAAATACGTATTGCTACTAAACTCTTGAAAGTATTCGTAAATGTAAACTGCAGATACATGGTTCTCAGAGATGCTGATAGAGGCTTTGGAAAATGCCCCATGGATCATTCAAAAATTTAGACAAATTTACATTATAATGTCATGATAAAATGGTTCAGATAATGTATTGAGGCAAGACATAAGAATAGAGCTGTTCATCTAAGCAGCAACCAGTTATGAATAATTTTAATAAATATGCAAAGACTACATTCTGCCACATAAAACAGCTAGTCAGTTGTAAACCTGTAATACATTTTTAAGCTATATGTCGTATATGTATACCTAGAATTAAACAATTAATTTTGATCTCCATGAATATAGTAATTCGGATTCTGCAATATCTGCATTTTGCATCAGTTCTTCCCATGATTAATTTTGATAATCTCAGTATTTTACTTATGAATATTATTTTTTAAAAAAATATTTTAAACACCATTTTCATTTCGTGCCTACAGAATTTGACATGGTAATGCCCATTGTTTTCTAAGTCTATCCTTCTTCGTAGAAAAGAATAAAATGGAACTGAGTTAATGGATGCATCTACTGAACAATACCTAATTTCAACAATAAACCAAATATACCCAGGAATGTGGGAGAGTATTTAGGGACAGATGTGTGCACAGAGACAGAAACACCACCAACATATAAATTCACAACTTGTTAGAAATCCACCTCTCTCCTTCTAGCAGAAACACAAGGAGTGTTTTAGTTTATCTTAATCCAGGCTCCCTACTTCTCCAGTATGTATATTCAGTACTGCTCATCCATATATTCCCAGGCCAATGTGCAAACATTTGAGTAAAAGTGGCCCTTTTGATTGTCAGCTCCAGTGCCTCTGACATTGGTTTGTAGAAAGGAAGATTTAACATGAAATATGGCCTACTA
>NW_009954232.1:251960-307364 GCF_000747805.2 Chaetura pelagica | reverse complement strand
GGAAAGAGAAATTACTAACCATCACCCTTGCTATGAGGAGACCTTGGTCCAGAGGAGAGCAACAAGGCTGGTGAAAGGACTAGAGGGAAAGTCTTGTAGGGATAGGCTGAAGGAGCTGGGGTTGTTTAGCCTGGAGAACAGGAGACTCAGGGGGGACCTTTTCACTCTCTTCAACTACCTGAAGGGAGGCTGTAGTACGGTGGGGGCTGGGCTCTTTTTCTAGAAAACCAGCAACAAGACAAGAGGGGCACTGCCTGAAGCTGCTCCAGGGGAGGCTTAGGTTGGATATTAGGAAGTACTTCCTCACTGAAAGGGTGATTACACTTTGGAATGGACTTCCCAGGGAAGTGGTGGAGGCACCATCCCTGGATGTGTCCAAGGAAAGGCTGGATGTGGCACTCAGTGCCATGGTCTAGCCGACATGGTGGTGTTGGTCATAGGCTGGACTTGATGATCTTTTCCAGTCTTGGTGATTCTGTGAGGGTCTCATTTTTTTACATATAAATGTTAATACCTTTCTCAGTGAGGAAGTAAAGAAAGAAATAACACAACTTTGTGAACATAGGTAAGCCTGGCTCTAATAAATAAAATTTCAGAGGATTAAAACTAAACATTACTCATAATGACGCAATTAAACTAAATTAATGAATAATAATCTAGATTAGTGGATACATGAGTTGCCAAGCAAAGGGAATATGAAGTTTTAATTACCATTCATAACACCATAAGCCACAGAATACCAGGCATTTATATATCCATAGGTAAATATTACATGAAAACAGAAATCAAGCAAAGCATTACTTATAAAATTAAATCTTCAGAAAAAGGAGTTAGCATTAGTACTGCCATAATCCAATGAGAATCCAAACACAACACCAGTATGCAAAAGGAAGATGTTTATATTTGCAAGTATTAAATATTTTTGAGTGCTCCAGTTATTGTCAGTAGTATCCTAAAATGTATCTGTGGGTTTCATGTTGGTCCATAAGAACTTTTACCTGCAAACTCTCCTCCATAAAAAAGTGGGATGTGCAGATTATTGCAACTCCCAGACACGTATTTGCCACCTCCAACGTTATGAATGTATGCAGTGAATCACTTGGAAGTGATACACGACTATCAGCCAGATTTTAATCACAGGCACTGCTCACTCTCTAGAGAAATCTAATTGGCAGTATGTCATCACATGAACAGGACTGTACTCTCGAGGAAAGTAGGGTAAACCAACAGAAATCTTGTTTTGGCATTTATCTACAGAATAGTCAGATAACTGAAGCAAAGAGTAAACAAAGCCTAAATTGTGAAATGCCAAAAATGCCAGACTGCATTTCCAAGAATTTCACCTGGCTTGAGAAAGAAAGTATTTTGTTTTGATTCTCAGATTAAAATTGCAAAATGAAACTTTTAGACAATATAGTATGATTTGACATACCCATGTATAAAACTGTTTCTGAACCATCTCTCCTGATTATATCCAAAGTATCACATCTGAGACCAATTCAGATGCATCAGGTCAGGTACAGAAAGTATCCAAATTCATCCCTCTCTAGCTTCTAACAAAAATGCAGTGGACAAGAGACAATCTTATAAAAAAGGAAATACCATCTGTCCCTCAAGTTCTCTATGCTGCTGATTAAAGGAGCTCTTGACTCTTACCATCAGTGGTAAATTCTATGGAAAAGGCTACAGAATCTCAGATCTGAAGAGCAGGATCCCACTCCACTTGAACTCTGTGTGCTGAAGAAAGGCTAGGTCTTTATGCTTTTGTTCTATGGCACTCATGACACTTCTAGTCACGTTTTGGAAAATGAAGGCCTGGCCAGATTTTACACTGGTAATGAAGTGAACAGGAGTTCCCAATTAACAGAACAAACAACTGGCTTGCTACTGACTGGAGGATTTCTTACTAGCCATTTGAACCACAGATTCTCCAGGGTAAAATGGATATACACTTTTATTTACTGAATAGGTGTTCAGTAATCTACCACTAGAGTGGTAGATGTGGTTTATCTTGATTTCAGTAAAGCATTTGACACCGTCTCCCACAGCATCCTTGTAGATAGGTTGATCAAGTATGGGTTTGATGATCAGGTAGTGAGGTGGATCATGAACTAGTTGAAAGGAAGGAGTCAGAGAGTTGTAGTCAATGGGGCAGAATCTAGTTGGAGGTGTGTGACTAGTGGAGTCCCTCAGGGGTCGGTACTGGGACCGGTGTTGTTCAACATCTTCATCAACGACCTGGATAAGGCTATAGAATGTACCCTCAGCAAGTTTGCTGACGATACTAAGCTGGGAGGAGTGGCTGACACACCAGAAGGCTGTGCTGCCATTCAGAGGGACTTGGACAGGCTGGAGAGTTGGGCGGGGAGAAACCTGATGAATTTCAACAAGGGGAAGTGTAGAGTTTTGCATTTGGGGAGAACAACACCATGTACCAGTACAGGTCGGGGGCTGACCTGCTGGAGAGTAGTGTAGGTGAAAGAGACCTGGGGGTCCTGGTAGACAGGAGGATGACCATAAGCCAGCAATGTGCCCTTGTGACTAGGAAGGCCAATGACATCCTGGGGTGCATTAGAAAGGCTGTGGTTAGTTGGTCAAGAGAGGTTCTCCTCCCCCTCTATTCTGCATTGGTGAGGCCACATCTGGAGTATTGTGTCCAGTTCTGGGCCTCTCAGTTCAAGAAGGACAGGGAACTGCTTGAGAGAGTCCAGCGCAGAGCCACAAAGATGATTAAGGGAGTGGAACATCTCCCTTATGAGGAAAGGCTGAGGGAGCTGGGTCTCTTTAGCTCGGAGAAAAGGAGACTGAGGGGTGACCTCATCAATGTTTACAAATATGTAAGGGGTGAGTGTCAGGGAGATGGAGTTAGGCTTTTCTCAGTGATGACCAGTGATAGGACAAGGGGTAATGGGTGCAAATTGGAGCATAGGAGGTTCAAGGTGAATATCCTAAAAATTTTTTTACTGTGAGAGTGACAGAGCACTGGAACAGGCTGCCCAGGGAGGTTGTGGAGTCTCCTTCACTGGAGACATTCAAAACCTACCTGGATGCATTCCTGTGTGATGTGCTCTAGGTGACCCTGTTCTGGCAGGGGGGTTGGACTAGATGATCTTTTGAGGTCCCTTCCAACCCCTAGGATTCTATGATTCTATGAATCTGATATGATCTTTAGAAGTGTATGACCCCTGAGTGGAAGCTACCTTCTGTTGAGATCCTTGAGAAGTCACTGTATAGAAGTCACAAAAGCTACACATGAAATCTGTGACAGATGCGGGACTGAGATTCTAACTTACACACTGTCAGCTTCCTGATACCTCTCCAGCTTACAGGAAGACTCAGATCTCAAACTCTCACTTCATTATTCATCTTAAGGATGCTTCCAAACTTACTCTGGGAGTACTCTGAAATACATATATATTTCAAGCAAGTCTCCTGAGCCACTGTCCAAATCACAGCCTTTAATCCACAGTATTTAACAGCTATACTAACTGTAGTTTTATATTCCATCACAAAGTTGTCCTAGACTTGGATCTGTCTGAACTCCAGTCTGCCTCAAAAATAAGAGATGCCTTTTCTATCCTGAATGCAAATGCTAGCAAGCAACAGCCATAAAAAGGTACAGAGAGATTGTTAGTTATTTTGACATGTTAATGATAAACGTACCAGTTTTACCTTAGAAATTTCATGTGTCGTTATATTTTTGTCTCAAAAAACAAAATAAAATTTTAAAAATCTACTTTTGAAGTAAGATTCACACAGATGAATCACAGGTAGGCTACAAAGAGAGTTAAAGAAAATGTGCAGCTGCAGTAAGATGTTAGCATGGATTACTAATGCGATAATTAGTTTTAAAAACACCACACCTTTATAGCTATTTCGATAAGATAAACAAAGAGAACTATAAAAAAAGAGGTTCTCTTGCACCTAACATACACCACTGAGTGAACAACCCACAGCAACCATTTTAGCCATAACTCACTTTGAACTGGAATCAGATCAGGGAGCTAAACTTTAAGAGCGACAAGACAGCAGTGCTTTTTTAAGTCTTTCACCCCACAGACAGTCCTATTTTCAGTCATTCTTAGGAGTACAAACACAGGAAGAGAAGTTAAACAGGTCTCTCCTGTAAAAGCACACATTGGGTGGAAGAGGGAATACTCAAGTTTCTTTTTTATGTCATTCACGGTTCTGCATCCCTTGGTAGCCATCCAGAAACATACCTCCTAGTTATTAACACTGAATAAATTCAATCTCCCTTCAGTTATTTTTTATCAGGTAAAACATATGAAGGCTAACTGCAAGAACTTCATTAATGTGACTTGTGTATTTTCAGCATCACCAGAACCATGTGAAATACACTGGCTCTCAGGACTTTTCCCTCCCCACATTTTCAGCACAGAGACAAATCCAGACTTTCCATTAGTTCACCAGTGCTGGGGAGTTTTCACCTATCAGATCTCTTGTGTTCTCTTCATAGGAGATTTGCTTTATTTGGCACATGAAGTGAAAAATGAAGTAAGGACTCGTGTTCTCCTTCTTGTGCCTTCAGACACACAGCCAAGGGGCTGATGAGCTACCTAGCCTATGCAACTTAATCTTACCCCAGACGGGGCTGCCTCTGCCATAGCTCTGCCTCTGCCCTCTTGGCTAGTGCTGAGAGTCAGGCACTGAAGTCAAGGAGGCAATTTTAGGCTAAAACAGCCAAAATAAGTTATTAATTTCCAGCTGAATTAGTTCCTCTCTGAACAGCCTTATTACGTGTTCACACAAGAGCCATTGCTGGCCTGGGCACATGGGTGGGAACAGCAGCCAGGGATGGAGACACAGGGCTGGTGTCACACCACTGCTTCAGGAGTGTGCCACCCCTGGAGAGGTGGCCAAGGGCCCAGCCTCCCTTTCCAAGCCCCTAGAGCCTGGATCAGTCTTTTGGAGAACTGTCTTGGCCCCTGAGGTGGCCCCTTGACTAGAGAGAACAACTTAAGATGACTCTTTCATCCTTCTTGCAACTGCTTGACATGCCTATGTTTGAGTACTGAGATGAAGCCAGGCTCCTTACAACAGTGCAATTTTCTACTTTCAAGGCTCCCCAAACACCTGCCCTCCCTGAGTACAGAGCTACCAGCTTGCACGTGGATTTTCCTGCCAACACATTCATGCCAGAGAGCCAACAGCAGTTGTCAGGGGGACATGAGGCCACCAGCCTCAGTATGTCCTCACCACACACCTGTGGTTATGTTCCCTTGCAGCCGAACAGGCTATCCAGGCCAGGAAATCCCACTGTGAACAAGGACAGACTGGGGAAGAAGTTCAATCAATGCAAATGTTAGTATGACAAGAATTTAGCTTTAACATAAAGGTGGATTTGAGACATATTCAGCTCTGGCTTTACTTGTACACTTACAATGAAAGCCACAACAAGCATGACTGGGAAATTCTTCTTAAAACACTAAAGAAACATGTAATATCTTCAGAAAGCAGAAAGATTACTGTATCAAATAAGACACTAGAGGCTGAACTGGCAGGCGTATCAGAGCTACTTATGAAACTGGACTGGAGAGTGAAGCATATTTGGGGCATGCCACTACTACACACAAGGTACTTCTATCCCACTCTACTCCTGAAGCACACACAGTGCGCTGCTACAAACTCTAGAAGCTTCAGATTTTAAAGTTTGACATTACATTTTACATTGAAGTTGCCTGCTTTACCAGAATGGCACTAATATGAAATATATGTATATATAAATAAAATTACAGGAAGAAAGGTCTAGTACAAAAGGAAGCAATTATGTCATGGCATAACTATTTTAATGGAAGTGCAAACAAAACCTCTGAGTCTAGCAGTAAATACAATACATGAGTGTCAAAAAACATGCAGCCTTGAATGATCTTTTACGCACCACTTTGTTCATCCTATTAAGATGCTAGTTGTTTCTTTGATTTATCTGATAATAAATTTTTGATGACTAGTGAGTCTCATAAAAATTGCTCTGGTGCTGACTACATTGATTAACAAGCCCAAAGAATTGAAACTGTCAGGAATTCATGTACAGGAGTAAATTACTGCCAAACACACATTAGATATTCCATAAAATATAGAATAAAAAAGGTTGATTTGGTAATTTTATCTTGCATCAATTTGCCTGATAAAATTTATATTCAGGATCATCACTGTCAATCCTTGCATACCTTTCCTTTTCTTAAAGTCAACATTACAGTAAATCTAAATTCAGGACAGCCAAGAAATGAACGGGAATCAGAATATCAAATGTAATAATCAAAACTAACATTCAGAATTTAGCTTGGAAATTATGTCCAGCTGAAGTGTGACTGAAGCCCATTTCTCAGTTTCAGCTTTTGTAAGTAAAAATTCACTTGTATTTTAGGAGTCAAAACTGGCACATATATGTGCCTAAATCCCATTATTCTAGAGCTGTGGTCTCTCCTTAGTGGGGCCTTTGCATCTAGCAGGTTGTTGCAGTGTTATCTAACCTAATTTCTTTGAAGAGTTCTGGAGTTTCTCTTTCCATGGGTAGCTCCGAAAAACATTTAACATGCAGAAAGTTCCACAAAATTAGACACTGGAGCAAGGTAAGAGGTAGAGATCTGAGTATACACGTGAATAGGGATCAAACATTCACTTTTTCCTATCAAAGGGAAAAATACTTGCAGCACTGGGTTTAAGATTTGCTCTGTTTACTTCTGCATCTATTTACCTTCACATGACAGCATTTTGTTGCGGGATATATGATTGTTGGATTGAAACTCTATCTGATTAAAAATTCATAAGTTGGCTATACAGAGAATAAGAAGGATTCAGGGAATCACTGGGAAGCACTGGAGCCAGCTTCTTAAAACACCTGGCAGAACTATGAAGAGAGCTAATATTCTTGCATTTACTATTATTGCTTTGGTGAAGCTGGAGCAATTGAAATGGTCAGTATCCTAAGTAATCCTATTTAATGTTTATGCTCCTGCATACCACACAATTTATTTCCCCAACTTCCTAATAACGTGTAATAAAAGAAGAAAAATTGCATGATCTTTTTTTTTTTAAAGATATTTCATACTAACTGATTTGCAGTGTTACCAGATTTTTAAGGTTAAATTATTAATAACATTGAGTATAGAACAGAAAAAGCCATTGCAAAGCTGTAGTCAGAAGGACTTGCCTAAACAGGACACAAATATGACTAACCCCATTTTAAACAGTAGGACATTTCTTGTTTGGACAAAGAAAAGCCTTGAAATTCACAACTGAGAAATCTGATATCATATGCAGCAGAAGTTCCTGATTTTCAGCTTACATTTTTCAAGAAAAAAGTTAATTTTAATAACAATAAATTAAAATTAAATCTGATCAGAACAATTTTCAATACTGTGCCTTAGGCATAAGGGACTATAAAAGTGCATCTAAACCAAATGGCAGTATAATCTGCTGAAATAAAATTATGTTTTTTAAAAAGTTTATCAGAGCTTGCACTACAAGTGGCACCAGCAAATTACACCAGAATCTTTCTCACCTTAGCCTTTCACTGGGCAAACAGCTGATACAGTCTACCATAAAATTAGAAGTACTTCCCTATCTAACTGATAGCCCTCACCAGGAGGGTAAAAAAGATTGTTAAAGATCACAGAAAACCCTCAAATTATGTGCAACTGAAATAAGAAACTGGAGTTCAATAAAACCCAGCACATAATAAACAGATAAGAAGATATGACTGCATAGAGAACAGAAATTGCAGACAGTTCTGCTTGATTATAAAAGCGCCACTTTTTAATTTATCTCTCAAATAAAACAAGCAAATGTGTGCAGTAACTCTTCTTGTTTGGTTGCAAAGAACCTAACTGAAGAAGAAAACAAGAAAGCAGATCAACTGACTTTCAAAGTTTACAACTGGTTAACAAGCTTACCACTACTTACTGTTAGCTCCACAAGTTTACCAGAAAACCACTACTGCTACCAATGTTGCCCACATGAGTTCTCAATTAGTATTGTTTTGTCTGCCATTTCCTACTTATTTTTCTCTCTCTTGCAGTCTCAAGGATTTTCTTTTAAATCTTTTTTGTTTGTTTTTGGTTTTGTTTTGTTACCTCCTGGAAAGTCTAAAAAAATGTTGTTCTCTGCAATATTCTCACCAAAAAAATTAAATAATTAATTAGGTGAGGCACCTTCAGAAAATCTCAGTCAAGTCTTTTAGTTCCATGCATTTTGGACACACTGCCTTTGGTTAGCAACACCACACAGAAACAGTGTCCAGTTCCGGGCTCCCCAGCACTCTATCAATCAAGTCTCCTAAACATTTTGAGTGCATGCCCACAGCCCTGAAGGTTTAAAACTATTTCTCATCAACAAATGTTGGTCAGACTTCTACTTATTAGACTGAGAAATAACTCATCTTCTCTAAACAATCATTTTGCTTGCACTGCACATTGAATAGAAACTAAAGAGAACATTATTTTCCTTCCTTCATAATTTAAAAAAAAAAAATCTATCATAGATCAGAAAAAGGCCCATTTAATTTCTAGGATTCATCATAATCAGCCATAACCAGTCTCTCCAATGACTAAGATTCTAACTAGATCCCACTCTGGATTGGCCTTGTTTTTGCAGCTGCATCTGCATATTCAATTCCACCTTTTTCTTGCTGCTCTGGGTACCACTTGCCTGCAGCTGCACATCTCACACACTGCTTGATTGTTTAGACCCCAACCTGCCCTCTGGGGCAGGTCCTCAATGCTGTTTCTTACCAGTTTCTTTGACACATCTCTACCAGTTTCTCATTTTGGGTATCACTATAATTACAACTGACCTTGCCTTACCCTATAGTCAGATGCAACTTTTGTCTTGTTTCCCTATTCAAATCCTGTACCCAGTTGTCACTGTTTCCCTGCTTTTAGTTTTTCCAAGTCCTAAGCTTTTGCACTTTCCTAACTTCATCATTTCGATTCTGCTTCTAACACAGCCCTAGACATCTGCCCCAGTGACTTAAGCCCTGGGCTATCGTCCTTGACATTGGAAATTGATTACTGCATAATATTCTGAACTTTATATGAAAGTTCACATCAAAGGGAATAGTAATACCAGTAGTTAGACCAGTATTTATATGTGCAGTATCTATATCTGTCAGACACATCAGTGATAGCTTTTTTTTTATTACATATCCATCTTAGCAATATATAAACACAAAAATACAGAGATATTGTTTTTCTTGTTTATCTTTCAACATGGGTTCCAGTTTCCTCTTCTTTGGGGAAGAGTTACAGATTTGTATGTAAATGTCATCTAAAGATGTCAGGACTCTGAGTCATCTATTGTCTCTGTTGGAAATAATGTACTAATATATTTATCAATTTTTAAAATACAGCCAATAAATACAACGTTTTGTTGGAATATGAATCAGTACTTTCATATAAAATATACAGTACTATGCCTTTGATACAGCAGAACCAAACATAAATGACATTTTTATATTTCCCCACATCAGGTTGAAAAAAGATTTTTTATTGGTTAAATACATTTTTTTTTACTGGTACGTGATTGAAATGTGTGAGCCAGGATTGCTAACACTTGCTTATTTCTTAGCTATGATGGGTCTCACTCCTTGCCATCCTTCAAAAGAAGCTTAATTTGTTGTGAGTTCATTTTCACAGGAGAAGCAGCATCTCAGAGAATCTAACCCAAGGGAGATCACTGAGGTCATCTCTTTTCTAGTATCTCTAATCTGTCTTTAAAACCACTGTAAAATACAAGAGGTCAGAGCTACCAGTAGCACAGATGGTGCATCCATGTCATGAGCCAAATGGTAAAGGTGGCAGGATAAAAGGTCACTGAAATACAGAAGTGAGCTCCAGCAATGGACTGCTGCACACTTAACACCATTTTATTTCTTGTACAGGACACAAGACTACCACACTGTGCAAATGAGAGAGGAAAAGAATTCTTGCTAAAGGTTCATTCTACAAGCACATGCCCGAAAACAATCCCTCTATGAGAATACCTGTTCTAGAAGTAGAAGTATTTGTAGAGCTGAGCCTAAGAGGTAACTAATACCTGAAGCCTTCCATTCCACAAGCTACCAAAGAATACCAGTGAAAAAATAAAATAAAAATAAAGAAGGAAAATAGATACTATTATGGACTATTTTGCCTACCAAGGCAGGGTAGAATTACACTACCCAAGTTCTTTAAATCTTCATTTACTTCTGTGTGTCACACAAACAGCTGAGGCATCTATCTGTACTCCTTTGAAATCAAATCTACATTATATGTTTTAAGCAATTGGCCTGCATTCCTCTTTATCAACTTTATTTTCCCCAGAGTACAAAATAATCGTGTTCTACTCTGACCATTCAAAATTACTCCTGACATCATACTGTGCTCAAGAGAGTTTTTTGGTATTGTGGCAAGATCAGATAATGACTGGATAATACAAAAAGTTATTTAATAATACTTAGTGACTGCCAAAGAGAAGAAATCTCTCTATGTATCTCTTCTATCTAAATGGAGAAAGTAATATTATTAAGATTGTTATAACCCCGAATGAATCTTTTCTAATGACTACATAATTTATACAATTACAGGTAATTACTGGGCTAATAAAAAAATTTGTGATTTTAAACTACTGCACAAAACTGCCACACATGCTTATTTAAGCAAGTTATTAAATGCAGGAATACAAAAATAATCTTTTGCTTTATTTATATTACAAGACAACAGAGCTTTGTCTCTCTTAGCTTAATGTCAACTGCACTGTACAGTTATCTTAACATGGGGGGAACCATCTGAATTTTTCACTCAAAAATCAGAAGACATGAATACAGAAGCACAAAGTTCTGCCTCCATCACTGACATGCTGTCCTCTGGCACAAGCAATCATGTAATATACTTCTGCTCAAACTGATCAGTGCTCACTTTGAAATAAACAAGTTTTGGCCTTCATTTCTTCTGTCAGAAGGCTATTTCCATCAGAAGGTGATTACCTTGCTCCCTTAATTGGAGACCTCCCTTCAAAGATACACCCAACCAGCTTATTTATATTTGTTCTTACGTGCACTTTTTTTTTTTTTTAATACCTTAAATAAAGTCTCTTCCTCACCCTCTCCCTCCCAATGACACCAATGATCTCTTTGCTAAATAAACCAAATACCTTTTAAATCTCCTCTTGGTTGTTCATTGCTTTTAGAATCCTATTATCCTTCCACGCTTTGCCTGTTCCTGTCTGAATTCATCTTTCATGAACATGACAAACAGAACCACATAACATTTCCTTTCTATACTGGAAAACTTCCACTTCCAACCCAGCTCTGGAGATGGTGCTTCTCTTTCTCTTCCCCTCACTCCAGTGTATCACACTGGTAGCTCACAGAAAACCTGGAGCTTAACACACCCAAGCCTTTCTCTACGTTTGCTAATTCTTCCTCTGTGGTGTGCTGATTTTCTTCTGTGCTGCTACCTTTGTGTCATCAGCAAACAACACTTAAATAATCCTGCTTTTTGTGCAAACATAAAAAAAATAAATGATTGCAGGTTCACAGTTTTACTGATCATCTTTACATCTTGGACAGCAACAATCACACAGCTGAAATTAAATAAGCTTAACAACTGTGGACAAAGTACAGAAGTTATTTCAGGATACTATTGGTATTCTTTTGCATTACTTTGAGTATCTTGCCAGTCTCCTCTACTTGTTAAAAATAAATGCTGAAATACTCTTCATTAGTATAACCCAGGAAAATAATATTTTACTTCACGAGCTGTGTCTGCTACTCTGAAAGCAGCGGCTACATAATATTGGGGGGTCCAGTACAACAAATGATTCTCAAGAAGAAAGCTGGGGAGATTGTCTCTAAATAGCAAACTGAATCGAAAGTGTTTTTTTCCAGACTGTCACTGCCAATAAAACGAAGTTTTCAATTACAAAGCTTAGCACAGAGCAGCCTGCCCAAGGAAACCTGTGTTCCAATGCTGCCAAGTGATACACGCTCAGCATAGCATTGATCAAACTGTTTCCTCTGCTAAGGGTTCATGTGTCAGCCTATAAAACGGCTTCCTCTTCTACCACCTTTCCTGGTGGAAGTGTGAAAAGTACAACTTACTTCCTTTTGCAAAACACCACATAGAGACTCTTGACTCCAAACTGACTGCTTCGTGGGAGAAACCTGATTTCTAGAAACTCAACCATTTTACCCTAATTCTGCCTTACTGGAATAAGGTCACGCAGTGAGACCACAATCATTAAAGTGTTAAAAGGGGATTGTTGGGGTCAACAGCATCTTAAAATGCTACAAGTCTGAATGCTATTTGAAGTGCTCAGAACGCTGCTAATTATTTTGTTTTATCTAATGACACTATCAGGTGATGATAAACAGACTTTGCCTAGCTGGACATGAAGATTGATCAAGAGCACATGATTAATTCCAGAAATGTACCCAAAGAGCAGCTTTCTGGATTAACTTTGCTCTAAATGCCAGCAGCCAAATCCACCCACTTGTTCTAATTGCACATCTCAGACTTACCTCACCTTCATCAAATCACTAATATCTTACACTGATTTTGATGAGCATCACAGGATTTCCATTCTGCATCGGACCTTAAATGACTGTTTTTTTTTCAAATATTCATGTCTGTCTGCATTTGTCTAAGTGCACTGTAACCACCAAATCACACAATCCATCATCTCTTTGTCAGTACCCTATACAAAGAAGAACCTCTGAGAATATGCTTACAACATAAAGGTCACTCTTGTAGTTGACTAAAGGCATGAATAAAATATAAAACATTTTGCTAAACCCTTTGAAGAGATGAGGTTGCCATTACCCTTTACTGCTTGAGCAAGCTCTTCAACTGCTTTTCAGCACTATCATGACACTACATGGGGAATTTAATGGCACCTATGTACATCTAGAATCAAAGCCAAAACTCAGCTTACTACCTTAACTTTCAGAAGTCAGACTAAGAATGACTATATACTTGGCAAACTGACCTATTTTCACAGGATGCTGTCTCAGGATGATATGTACAGTGGGTGTATTTTAGCCAACAAAAGCCAGCAAAGTGCCAAGAGCTGCTAAATTTCCTGTTAAGAATTAAAGCCCCTCCACACACATTTTCTGCCACAACACACGGCCCATCTTTTTGTCAGCACGAGTATTCCTTGAAAAATGAGAGTTGAAAAAATCACCTGGCATAATTTCTCACGAAAGGTAAGGAAATTAAAGGAAATGAAAAAAGCTACAAAGTAAGAAGAGATGATCTGAGGGTTCTACTGGCTAATATGCTTCTGGAATGAAGTGTAATTCCAGTTTCATATTTAGTGCTTAAGTACCATGTAAAATAGGAGCACGAAAATGTAAAGTATGCAAGACAAATGACATTTTATCTTTAGTCATAATCATCCCTCATGGGTGTATCCCTACTTACACATTTTCTGCCACAACACACGGCCCATCTTTTTGTCAGCACGAGTATTCCTTGAAAAATGAGAGTTGAAAAAATCACCTGGCATAATTTCTCACGAAAGGTAAGGAAATTAAAGGAAATGAAAAAAGCTACAAAGTAAGAAGAGATGATCTGAGGGTTCTACTGGCTAATATGCTTCTGGAATGAAGTGTAATTCCAGTTTCATATTTAGTGCTTAAGTACCATGTAAAATAGGAGCACGAAAATGTAAAGTATGCAAGACAAATGACATTTTATCTTAGTCATAATCATCCCTCATGGGTGTCATCCCTACTTTCCTATTAATCACTAGTACAAATATCCTAAGACAAGGCTAAAAATGGGGTGTAATTTTTCACTAAGTATGCTTGAAATGGACAGTACATTTCATAAAAGAAAGAAGTTTGTGATCTATTTGGTGGTTGCGTCACAAGAGCAACCTCACCGAATCTGGCTGGAAATCTCCAATCATAGCAGCCATCAGCACAGACCTCAAGGTTTAGTAACATGACTTGAAGTGAGTGCACTGACAAGACTTAGCCAGTTACCACTTTCTGGCTAAGATAACAGCAACTGAGTAAATACGATGTTCTTTCTAGTCACTGCAAACACAAGTAAAATGTATTAGCATAAACCACTTATTGAAGCATAACTTGCTAAGCCCCAGAAACCTGGCACTTGTGATTGCATGAGCATTCCCTCTCTGTTTTAGCTAGTATAGACAATGTCAGACTTGTAAACAAAGTAAAATCAATAATTCCGATCAGTCAGCAAAAGCAATGGGCAGACAATTACCATTGGAACTCAAAATCCATCTACCACATAGATGCATAGCTCCTGGTTTATGAAAGCACACATCTTCCACTACTTGAAAGTAAACTCACTGATCTTACTGTCATCTGCTTAACACATTAACTGCCCTCTCATCTCAGTGTTGCAAGTGAGGTTACCTAAGCAGCTTCTGTCCAATCATTCATTTAACTGTACTGCTTTGTTGCAGAGTAAAAGTTAAACTGTCTGGGTCTATCAAATGTTGTAATTTTTAATTTTTTTCTTTTGGTTGAATGGTCAAAAAAATCCCCCCAAGCTCGATTTTGCTTAGTTAGATATCTACAGAGAAAATTATTACATTCATATCTCATCCTTGTGATTCACTTAATGAGAAAAGAGGACATACTAACTGGACACAGGCTCTGAAAGAAAAAGGAAGTTGGAGTACAGTTGTTAGCAGAAGAAGATAAAAACTGCATCACAAAACAGAATTTTCCTTTATTCTGTGTTCACAGCTTATTTGTTTTTGTGCAAAATAATGTTAGTAGACCATTGCTTATGAGTTTTAACACCTTAGATCAAATGTAAACAGAAAAATGTCTGCAGCAGGTGGCATCCATGTAATTCTCAGATCACATATTTAAAGGAAACTGGAAATAAAAAAACCAGTATTTTCCAGCAGTAAAACCCACAAAATCTCTTTATAGCATGTGAAACAAATGCAATCAGGAATCAGCAGGAGTTACTAATAGGGTTCTAACAAAACTATACAGATATTTTTAATCCATGGTTTAACTATAAAATGGTTATATGCTGAAAATAAGAAAAAGATGTGTAAATATTAACATCTCCATGCATTTGGTATTCATCACTAAGCTTTGAAAATAATGACGTTTTAGCTGAATAATCTTCTACTATTAGAGGCCAGGAATGAGACATGAAAAGATTTCTTGGTTTTGTTTTTTTCCCTAGAGTCTGATTTTGCTTACACTGTTGACTGTAGTGGCTTCAAATATTTACTGTGGACAAAATAAAAATCAGCCCGTTAGCCAACAAGACACTGTTACATCTCAGCAAAGAACAAGAGAACAGACATAATATGGCTAGTGTCAAAACAAAGAGTAATAGCTGAGGCAAATGACGAAGTACAGGACCTTTTATGCCATTTTTGATTGCATGTGGATAGTTGCCAGAGCAGTTTAATATATCCACAGGTATAAATTTTATTTTTAAAAAATATTATAGATACATAACAACAGCCTCCCACCTCAAACTGCACTTCAGGCCTTGAAACTTTGCTGTTCTTATGAAGATGTTCAGAGCCAACCCTATGAGAAGTGCATGAGGGTCCCTAATCTATATTGCTCAACAAACAACAAAAGAAAATTGACAATAAAAAAATTACAAAACATTATCCAGAAACCTAGGTGCAGCTACACAATGGACTGTGGGGAAGGGATGGTCTAAGTACATAGACAGCTGTTCTTCTACACCATGTCTGTAGTACAGAGTACTACTGTGAGAAGGGTGTTGCAGCCTACTTAAATCTGTGAATAGATCTTGAGAACACATATTACAGCATAAATATCAGGATACTTCTGAGACACACAATTTTTGTAACCACTCTCCCATCTGTGATCCTTTTCACTCAAAACTCAGTAAATTAAGAACAGCCTACAAAAGCTATTGCTGAATCGTTTAGCTTCATACAGAAATTTACATCTCAGTTACTTAACTGGAGTCCCAAAACCTTCACTCATGAACACCCTCCTGTGGCAATTAAGTTCAGACGAGTACCATGCAAAAAAATTTGTCAGAAGTGCTTCTAAATTATTACAATATGGTTTTAAATAAAAATAACCTTCCATCTAAAGTTTTACCGTGGACTGTATGGAACACAGAAATTTTTACTGAGAAGAAATATCTTAATTCTGTGAATGATTAAAGACATTTTTCCTGAACACGTGCTTAGCATTTTACACAGAATTTTGAATTAAAATGGGGAAGTCCCAGCATGAGATTTATTTTTTTCCAGTTATATCACTGAAGAAATCACTAGTACCTGCATTTAAATTTTCAGGGTTGTAGGCTTCTGTAAACCCATCTAGATCGAAACAGGTTTGAATTCTGGACATATATTTAAAAATGTGCCAACTTGCATCCAAAAATCATTAACAAATATCTATTTAAATGTATAAAACCTTACTGCACATAAAATTAGAACTTCTAAAAGGCTTGTAATGCTTGCTCTTTTACATTGCTAATGTTACTTAATAGCTCTTAGAAATGCACAACAAATGCAGGACAATATCAAACAGGTTTTGTGCTTTCCTAAAATGTCTGCATCACCTTTACTTCTTGTCAGCAAAATTCCTTTATATAAATGTACAGACTGAATACCAAGCTACGGCACTGGTTATAAAAGAAGAGTGTAGCAAATAACACTTTGCCAAACACACTATAGGAAAAAAAGCAAAACAACACAGCTACAGTATGTAAGTGACTTACTATTTATATGTTTCTGAACGAATGTATTCAAAAACATGAGACACTCCCAGCTGGAACTGGTCAGCAATAGGGGTAACCCAAGGATTGTTCTCTGCTTTGAAGACTTGCTTTTGACCAGTCAAATCCAAATTACCTGAAAGAGATTAAACAAAAAAAACCTGAAACATTAAAAATTTGAAAGAAACACCTTGCTGTGAATATAAACCTTTTCATTCATTTCAGAGAGTACAACCAGAAGAGCAAATATTTCTGTCTTAGTAGAGAGGAATAGGAGGACACAGTAGTTCCCAACATGACGATGCAGTTTCACCCTGTTAATTTCAGTACTACTACATTTGCACAGCAGGACTGAACTCAACCCACTGGATATAATATTTATTCATCCAAGTAGTTTTAAGAAGGGCTTCACAGTGCATAGGTGTTGGGCCCTCTCCACCATGGCTTGCAGGAATAAAAGGAGAACGATGCTGTGGTAGGAGCTCGCAGAACTCAAGCTTAGCATTATAAAGAATTTCTTGATCAATGGTCCACACATAATGTCAACAATGGCTTTCTGCCTTCCCAGTGCCCAGCGTACTGTTTGTACTAAGATCCTATCACTGATCTGTGGTTATAGTACTGAGAAAAACAAACAAAAACCATCATACTTGCAACATGCCAATTTTAGCTGTTCTGTTGATAGGAAGACTTAAGAGACCTATTAGGGGCTTGCCTGGGGGTTGGTTTGTTTTGTGTTTACCACCCAAAATTAAAACAGTACATGCTATATTGAAATTCCTCATGACTATGGATACAACAGGATAACTTTCAGGATGGATAGCCATTGCTAATATTTTCTTGTGTTCTTTATATTAAGAAATATATGCTACATTTAAGATGTATTTTTGTGAATTTTGTGATGAAGAGAGGCCTCCCCTCCCCCTAGAAACCTAAAGCAACAAAGAAAAAAATAATCTTTAACTACGGGAAATAAAAAAAATTACAAGGTTTTGCAGACTGACTGAGCCAAGCTGTCTGAGAAATACAAAAACAACCTGATGTGCTAGCTTTTCAAAATTAAAGGCTTGTGTAAGCTTCAGGAGCTGCTGCAAGCCGTGTGCTTACTGCCCACTCTGGTTGCATGCTCCACCTTGCAGCTAACCCTTGACGTGTTTCTCTCCGTGAAAAGGGTTAACACAATTAAAGACAGACCATTACACCCTGTGAAAAGATGTCATGCATCTCATATCGGCCTATCAACAAGTTACCATTACCATAACAAGCTCATCTGTCAGCTGTCTGAGGCCTGTTCTTTGGAAGTAACAAGAGGCAGGGAGTCTCACCCCTCCGTCAGGCGGGCGGCGATGGCTCTCGCTGCCTTACGCTTCAGCACATCTCATTAGGAGCCTCACACCCACCTCCTTTATTAAGAGGCTCAGCAGCCCTGTTCTAACAAGGATCAGGAAGCAGGATTAAGTACTGTGACAAAGAGGACCTAATAAGCTAGAAAGTGGTGTTTCTAAATCTGCGCTGGCGCAAGGCTCAGGCTCAGGCTGCTGGCTGCTCATTCTCTAGCTGCAGGCCACAGGGGAAGCCAGCCAGCACTGTGATGAGCCACAAGCCGCTGAACGGTGCTGCTATGAAAATCTTTCTTTGCTTTATAAATCGCAAATTGGATTTTCCATTTTATTGCCTGCAAAAAAGCCCACACATGGCTCTCCAAAACAACCAAAGCTGTAAGCACTCACTTGTAATTACATCTCTGCAAGTACTGCATCGAACTAAAATGATCAATCTGTGTGCAACTAATACAATAGGTACATTTATGGAGGCAAGCTTAACCTCAACACCGGTCAATTTCAGTGTTGTTTACAGGAATAAGTCAGGCATTCCCAAAATCTCAACAGCCAGCTGACACAGCTAGCCTGGCAGCCTGTCCCGCCAGCCACCTACAGCTGGAGCAAGAGGTCAGCTGCCCACTCACAGCCCAGGGTTTTAACTGCAGAATTTAATAATAAAAGGGCATACCTAATACTGCTCCAGCTGCAGGATGTCCAGGTGGTCCCAAGCATGAGACCAGTGTCCCAGTATAATCTCAGGAACAGTACATGCTGGGGTAACCAAACACACCAGAGCCCTGCATGAGCACTTCTGCCCCGGTGCAACAAGATGAACCCAGCAGTGTGGAAGAGATTATCAGATCTGCCTGAAGCAATGGCTCTGATACCAGGCTCACCACAGGAGTGCTATGCAACTGGACACCTTAATGATGTGGCCCTGTCCCCACCCAGTCTCAGCAGTCTCCTTGCCAAGACTTTTCTTTAATTGAAGTGCTGTGCTAAGAAATGTTTTTATTCCATCCCTGCAGCACTAGAGCCATGCATGGGCCAGGAAAAGAAAGAGCCATGGCAGATGAACCTTGCATACTGTCTGACAGAAGCATCAGCAGAACACTATCCCCAGGCCATATAAAATTTCTTGGATACTTTAAGTAAGCAAAACACAAAATTGCTTCTAGTAAAAACCCAGTACAGAAGATTCTGATCCAAAAGAATTTTTGGATCAGAGATTACATTGATGATTGCTGGTCTACTCTTTCTATGTATGTCAGCCTATTAAAAATGTTTATAATCTCTAAAATTTGGCATAACAAGTAGACTAAAATTATATTTCTTCATAACTGACTTAAGGTTCTTGCTATACAGCCATAATGAAAGAGGTCAACTGCACTGAAATACATCAGAGTCACATACCTCTGGTGAGAGAGGAGGAGAAGGCTATCTTTTAAGACTAGTCAGCACACGCCCTTTCCTAGATCACAGAAACGTCGTTCAAATTATTTTTGAGTGCTTCTAAAATTACTTGTATAAATAAATAACCAAAACTATATACCACAGAGCCCAGGTCTAACATGCTTAAAGAACCTTCTGATCTCTAAGCCTGAAGGATACTTTTTTTAAGCTTTCTATCTCGAACAGACCTATACCGCCCAGTAGGAAGAATGTGAAGGGGACATATTGCTGCTACCAGTGAGCAGACACCAAAGACAACAGAAACTGGACAAGAGCAGGGATAAAGGTCTAACAGCTGACTGCTGTGGAGGACATGCACAGGATGACCTAAAGACTTCTAAAAGGAGCCAGCTGTGTGGTCTTAGAAATACCTGATCTCAGCTTTTTTTTTTTTTTTTTTTTTTTTTTTTTTTTTCTGTTTCAGCACTCATTGTATCTAAAAATTATCCTGAACTATTATGTTCAGTGTGACTGTATTTAACCCACCTTAAAACCAAATTGTTCCTATGCCCAACTAATATTCTGTGAAGACTTTAAAAATGTCTGCTGTCCAAATTTCTTTCTAGATGCCAGCTGGAAGCTACACTAAGCAGATCTAGACAAAAAAAAACACCTTGAAATTCAAGGACAAAAATCAAAGTATGCATAATTTTTACATCTTCCAACTTATGCTATCCATTGACTAAAATAACATTTATCACTGCTGAAATTCTGAGCTCCCATAGTCATGGGCAGAGAAAAGGGACGTCATATGACAGAGGGCACGAGTGATGCTAAAAGGAAAAAGGCAGCTACAGTTTCCCTGCAATTCCTTCAATAAATTTATCCTGCATTTGATCTAAAACAGGATAGTTACTGTTTCTTGTTATTTTCCTTCAGTGCTGTTGAAATAAGAAATCGTTTGTGCGAACATTCATATTTTGCTCAACTGCCTGAAAAGGTCAGAAAAGAGCTCATAAAAGTAAAAAAAAATGTTGCCTCCTGCAGTAGTTCTTCCAGAAACTAAGTGTCAGAGCCAGCGATAATGCCAACTATTATTTTGATCAAGGGTGTCTCCAGAGTTTCCAGGTTCCTCATGTTTATTAGATCTAGTCCGCAAGCACCTCCTATATACAACCACAAGACCCTCAACCTCTTGTGACGTATGATATACAGTGTATAATATTTACCCAAAGTGCATACTTAAGGTATAGTAAGGTATGGCTAGCGTATGTAGACATCACTTCAATACAAACACTAGAAAACAGAATGAACACAAACCTGACTTGCCCTTTCCACTCAAATGCCCCTTGGCAACACTTTAAATACTTTCAAAAATTAAAAGGTGAAATAAAGTAATTAAACAACTCTGACATTTGAGAAGCGAATGTTGGCATTCAGCATAAGAAACATGATCCTAGCTGTAAAATGCCAGATCAACACTTCTTTGTAATAGCTTAAATTCATCTCCAGTTGAACCTCATTAAAATCAACAGAAACTACTTTTAGCCTCTATACTGCTGCATTTCACATCTGTCCCATTGATATTCTGACTCAGGTGGCATCCTATACTCTACTGCACTGACCTCAAGGAGAGCCCTCTGTAACACACCCCTTTTAGGGATTCCTCTTAAGGCAGTTTACATGTTCTTTCCCTTTACAACACAAAAGATCTTACTCTCCCACAGTCATACATGAGGACAGGAAGAATAAAATTAGTTTTATTTCTTTATTTAGATATAAATACTCTTGAATCCTATTTTATTAAATGCTAAGTAAGGGATCAATCCACTACACTAAATTTAAACTTAGGTTATATGTAAAAATATGTCTGTCCAGGCTTGTTTCAGATTTGCTTCACACTATAGGGCTTAGAATTTTTATTACTTTTGTGACATGTGCTTTGTCTCCACAGACAGACAGATTGGTTTAAGCCTGAGGGTTGAAGAAATATCATGACTATTATATCATGAAAGTGATACCAAATCAATTGTGAATGATGTCTTAAAATCTATGTAAAAAAATTTAAAAAGATATACTGAGTTCTATGCCACAGTGATATGAAAAGCAAATAAATTTTATACCAGTCTTAAGCACATGTAAGCTGTGTATCGATAACTCATATAATTCCTATCAACAAGTAATATCACCTGTTTGAAGACCTCTATCACTTTTGAAGGTTTAGCAACAGAAGACAGTAGATTAAACAGCAGTTAGAAAGGAACAGTAAGACAACAGAAAGCAAAGACTTCCTGTACATAAAGTGATGCGTGACTCAAGTCTTTTTGGAACTTGCAAAAATATTCACAGAAATGTTCAGTATGATAAATGAATCTACAGCTCCATAGCATATGTCAAAAATATACATTTGCTTATTGATGAGTTTTTATGCACTAAAAGAAAACAATTAGTAAATCTAAATCTAGACAGAAGTGCCTTCAAAAGATCGATCCCAGCAACAGTTTTGCCCTCTCTTTCCGACATTATTGTACTGGAGAAGGTCTACCAGTATCACTTGGAGTCACCATCACTCCAGAGCACTCCAGAATGGCATTTTGTGGCCTTTTTACATAACAGAAGCAAAGGTTCAAGTCTCAAATAACAAGAAGTCAGATTCAGTACATACAAATACACCAAACAGATACTCCAGAGCACCTGTCAGACAGAAGCAGGCTGGAAGTCTTCCTCCAACTGCTTTCCTGACCACACAGATGGGAACATCTGCAGCCTCACCTGTGAGCAATGGAACACAAGCCCCAGGGTAAAAGAAGGCTGAATGAGCAATCTGAAGCTGAAGCCCACCCTCAGTTTTACAACTGTTTTCAGAGACAGAAAACACAAGTGCAGATATTGTAACATCACACACTATTCTAACATCTTCTGAGATGTAAATGAGAATTTCCAAGAATGAGTGCCAGTTCAGTAACTGAAGAATTTAACAAAGATTTTTCAAACAGAAAATCATCTGGTCTGAAAAACATCAGGAGATGGAGACTCTGCCAGTGGTGTCTTGTTCAAATGGTTCATCACTGTTAAAAGGCCATCTTTACTTCAGTGCTGAACTCAGATGCCTTGGTTCTCAAACACTGCTGCTTCTTCTGCCCATCTACAAGGGAGAAAGATGCTTGTTCCTCATGGAGTTAGTGAGGATTGACAGCTAAGACTCCTCTCACTCTTCCCTTTGATAGGTTAAATAAAGACTCCGACTACTCTATGCAATCTCAGATCAGCTACTCCATTTGCTTCAACTCTTAGCAAAATGACCACAGCTGAAATAAAGTAAAAGCAGACTAACTAACCTTGAATTCTTAACCCTTGACATAAAGGTGAAGTGATACAGGGCAAACTGGTATTGCCTCAGCTAGGACTTACAATTCAATAGAAAGATTTTACTCTCCAGCTCAGTCCAACCTCAGCCTTTCAAAGAAGAGTTTAAAACAAAGTTAAATTAAGTTCTGAGATATTTATATGAAATCCCAGCACTGTAGCAAAGGTCAGTCAGAGTCATTATACTGAAGTGTAACAGGGAGTCTGGCATAAGGAGACTACCATTACAGAATGTGTCAGAACTGAAGATGAAGCCTGGAAAAGATGACAGAACAGATGAAATGCTGAAATTCTACCTTAAACTACATATCAGATATTAAGTACAAGCAGAATATAGACCTAACCTGAATTTCCATATTTAGGTGACAGGAGGAGTGTTTTACTTGCTGGGAACAAGGGGAGAGCCCTGGCATTTTCTACCATCACTCCACACAACAAACCTGACCTTAGCAGGATAACTATTAGAAAGAGTAAATAATATCAACATTGACAGATGAAAGCCACAACACAGAAACTTATTGAAGGCAGCACACAAGGTACTCCCAGCCAAACTCCACATGGCTAGTGGTTTGTACTTCCACATGACAAATGGTGCTGTTTCAACAGCCAAACTCCACCACACACAGACTTCAGGTACCAAGGCAACCAGCCCGGCTGATGCTGTCATGTGGGTAGCTAAGGGGAACAGCAGAAGAAACAGCATTTTGACAAAAATCCAAGAAATTACTTGAAAATATTTTCTATATTCTAGAATTATTTCAAATTACTGACTACTGCATTAAATTAATTTCTCCCGCATGCCTAATGCAAGAGATAATTTACTAGAAGACCTGTAAGTATTACTAAATTTCACTGATTTCTTTCTTTGAAAGGTGACAGGTTGTGCTGGAAATACCATGTCCTTCACTGCTCTGTGTAACAAATGTCCAGCACCAATTGGGATCTCAAGGGTCAAACCAACAGTCACCGCTAAGTATTCCCAGTGAGGAAACCTAAGGAACACACTATGCAGCAGAGGGTTTTTGGTACAAAGGGAATTAACGCAATGTAAAGTAGTTTAACATCAAAGATATTTTAATGGCACAGGAAGTATTACAGGCTTAGAGGATCAACATCCCAATTTATTTTGAAATATATTGCACATTTTTTCCAACCTCAGAAACTCCCCAGGGATTCTCAATTACATGGGAATTCAACCGAGCGTTCTCTCTTTGAAGGGCCCTATCACATAAAAATCTAGTTAATTTAAAAATATGAGTTCAAAAAGGATTCACTGCCCCGCACCTCTGAAACTTCCATTCAAACACAGGTTGCCAAGTACTCAGAAGTGCGAAACCACTTTTCAGTGCCACGAAACACGTAAAATGAATCAAATTTAACAACAAAAGATAACATTTGCTCAGATTGGCTCTAATTACAGTACTCTTACCTACCACAGCTCTGAGAGAACAGATGAAATATTTGCTGACAGAAACATCATTATTACCCTCATGGTACTTATAGTCAGAGTACAGTCAATATCACGAAAGCCAATTCACAGACTGTAGTCATTTGAGAAATGACAGTAGGACTTGCATATTTTAAAAACTAATGTAAGACCACATCTGAATCTTTGGAAGTTTGGCAAGAATTACAGTAGTGTAAGGAAATGAATGCCTATGGCGTAAATCTAAGTGATGGGCTATAGAAAACATCTTTCTGCACACAATGAAGCTGCACAGTTATCTCTTCCCATCCACCTCAACTTCTATCAAGTACTCTGCAGAATCAGTCCAGTTTCTCACTGCACATAAAGTGGTGGGTTTTGGTCGTGTCTTTTTGTTTGTTTTTTAACTTCAAATAAGTGTAGAATATTAAACACAATTAGAATATTCACAAATCTTCAGAGATGCTTTTCTTACTGAAATAATCCATGTCCTACCTCATTAAGTACATTTTTCTACTATTCCTTAATTAATAACTGCTAAATCAGTAGTCACAGAAAACAAGTTATTTTGTTTATCCACTAGGAAGTTAAGTAAAGCTCCTTGTTTTCTTGTACCACCTTTGCCTTAGTTCCAAAAGTAGAAATGGGTACTTTTAAAAAAAATTATACTTTGTCAATTAGTTGCTCCAGCGTTCAGAGCTGGTGTCCAAAGAGCCCAAGGATAGACAAGGTTGCTTGTCTTTCAACAAGCACCAGACCTCCATTTGTAGGTGTGCGCAGCATTGTGTTGTGGCACAAGTGGAGTGCAGTGACAGTTTACACTGAAATAAGAAAAGGTTGGTGTTCATGTCAAGTATACTTAGGAAAGAAATATCTTTTGTGAAGTAAGTGATTCCTATGTTTACATAGGTAATTATAATAGGCATGTGCAAACTGCTATTTCGATTAATATTAACTTGAACAAACAACTGCAGCAACTACTTTGCATAATATAATATTAATTCATAAATTCTAGAATAATTTCAAAAGCCTGAATTTTTAAATGTCTTTCTGTGATGGCAATATTGAAACTTTCTGACACCTTCCTTGAACTTTCTATTTAAAGCCAATCTTTTTTCCAGAGACAATAATTTAGCTGTTTAAAAACAGAAAATTATGAAAGAAATACTTAACCATTCTGACAGATTTAATTTACAAAATGTTACACTCTCCTAAAAAAGAAACATGGCTACTTACCCCATCAAGTTTTCTTTTTAAAGAGCTTGAATTTTCCACTTAAAGTATATACCTAACTTCAGTTTTGATAGTCTCCCTTTACATAAGGAAATGATTTCATAAACTAAAACAGTATTGAATAATATACTTTAAAAACCATTGATGCCGACACTCAGTTTTGGAAAACGAGGCTGGTAATTAAAAATGTATTCCTAGAAATCCCTGTTCTTCCTATATGCATAAACAAGAGAGAACTCCATGTACATGTGCGCACACGTGTGCTGACAGCAGGGTAATGAAGACAGTTAACATTAGAATCTAGGTTTTAAAAATCAAGCCATTTGTTTCCACATAAAAAATGCAAACCTATAGATAAGCTAGTTACATTCTCTGGGTGGCTGTTCACATTTAGCTACAACTTTGTGAATATTCTGCACCACATACTGCTCTTACACTCCTGACTCTGTTAAGAAAATCTTTTATGTGGCACACATGGGTCCACCCAGGTGACCATACAATAACTTAAAACACCATAATTGATCTTATTAATTGCATCTGCCACTTTATGTGATTCTTGTTTTTACTCAGCTTTCTTTCCAAACACTGTTCCAATTGTTAAATGTTCAGAACACACAAAGTGACAGATTTAGTGCTGCCTTGGCAATTTATGTAACTGACTGCAACTCTGTTGTTGCAATGAATCATGATTTATTTGTCTCGCAATGCAGCACATAACCTTTTAAATGCTAGGGAAAAAAATGCCAGTGCTTCTTTAAAGTTTATATATGACTGCCCACCACCATTCCTCATGAAAGGGTTTTTGAGAGACAAATGATAAAAACAAGCTGCAAATTCCACCCACCTACTCCCGGCCATTTCCTGCATTCATCACTCACATGTACTGTATTTACAGACAAGCACTCACACCCAGAGCGCCTGTGCACTCTTCTAGACCCCTCTTTTCCTCCTAAGCAAGAATATTTTTCTTAAATTTGTGATGAGTATTCTATGCTAAACACAAAGGAGGATAATACTGATGTCCCCAGCCCTTTTATTGATGCGTACTATGCTCAAGCATGTCAGGTGAAATTAAAAGCAGACTTCAGGGTTTTATTTACTGGTATCTCTCTCCATTGCAAAACTGTGATCCCAATGGCTGTCTGTGGCCTTTTCTCATACCCTGCTCTCCATAACGTTTTCTGCACTTATTTCCTTTACCTTTAAATACCAGTTTAATGTACTCCTCTCCTTCTCATTCTACTACACTGTTTTATTCTGGTGTTTATTTTGTGCCCATCTCGTCGGTAAATGAACATCTAATGGCTCACTGCTGTCCAATGGCTCACCATTGCCAAACTAAGCCAGGCAAAAGCCTTCAGCACCTTTAATTATGAAAGTGATAATGAAAGAGGAAAGACTGTTTATTTTGAATGGAACAGCAGTACCTGCAATTAACGCAAATAGGACTTGCTCATTGAAAGGCTATTAATCCAACATGCACAGCACAAACTATTTGGATAGTTCTCCTTACATTATAATTCAATTTTAAAAATTTACGAGGGAGAACTCAAAAAGCAGATAAAATTAGTTTTCCCTCAGATGGCGACTATGGAATTAGCAGTCCATCCACTGGCGTGTACAACTCGCATCATCACCTTTCATTGGCAGACTTTAACTGTCTGCAAAAGCTCTGCCCTGGTTTGCAGAAGGGACAACAGAGCTGCAGTGATGAAGTGACTTTTCTAATCATTCAGCAGATTCATGTTTGCCTGTGGCCTGCTCCCACCTCATCTGAAACAGGCTCACCAAAGCCCAGCCTAGTGCTCCAGTTACTAAAATCCATTCATTACAAGTTTGCCTTGATGTTTAACAAATAAGCAAGAACATTGCTTCACACAGTAAATATGCTTGTATGTTGCACAAGTCACAAATCCAGACTTCAGTGTAATGTTCTCTGGAGATATACCCCAAAATCTAGCTGGGCTATTTTAATTATTTGACATAATTCTAGTGCCACACATGGTACAGACTGCAGTAGAAATTACGTCAACTGATGACAAATGAGGATGTTGGGTAAGACCATAAAATGAAACATTGGCAAATTAATACACAGAGAGAAAAGTATACATTATAGAACAATATTTGAGTAATAAATAATTGGAGGTGACAAGGATTTAAGCTGTGTCAATGCACCTCATCCTGATCAGGTGGGCAAAATCATCATGTCCTTTTTCTACCAGATTATGCTGTTTTTCTATAATGCAAACAAATGTTAACTGAAAGGACAAATGCTTATCTCAGCCATCCTGAATTTGCAGGTTGGTGAAAAACAAACATCAATAATTTTGTTTCAAATATTTCCATTTGATTTGGATAAAATCTCTACAAGTGAATTTGATGTTATGATTGTAAGGCAGCAGCATGTTTAAAACATTTAATTAGCCACAGAAGGCGACAGACTCACTGCAGCATTTAACTTCCACTGTCTGGAAAAAAATGGGGCTATGATTTAGGAAGCTACACAAAAATACATTTACCGATACCATATGCTTCTGAAATGTTTCTGCTGTTGAAAGGGACAAAAAGCTAAAGAAATATACTTGTGTCAAGGAATAAACATCCGAAATTAAGGACGTGAGAGCAACTTCATCTACCAGTGAGAAAAAAAACAACAAAACAATAAAAAACATCAGCATCATATAATGTGCAGCATTAAGGCAAAAAATCCCATGGTGGGTAAACAAGTAAGAGTCAAACAAACATCTTCCCCCACCTCATTGAAAAAAAACTACTTTCCTCTATAAAAAAAAAAACATGCATTGCAGACTGTCACATTTATGCACACAGCTACCACACTCTCTAAAGGGTTGAATGAAGTTCTTACATCAACAAATAATTTTGTTTTTCATGCTAACTTCAGTCACCATCTTTCTGAGTTTTGGTAACTATTATTTGGAAAATACTAGCAGAAACAGAGAAGCTTCCCTATATACAGCCCACAATAACAAGAAAGATAGAATAAACCTTGCATAACAGATGTTTCAAGAACAGGTAATTGATAACAGCTACATTGTTCCCAACAAAATATTTTATGGCAATCTTTAAGAAAGATCTGAAACTGAATTCTGGCTTGGGACAACCAGTAACAACTTCTGCTGAACTTAATGCCCCTGACATAAAATGGAATACTGCAATACAAATTCAGTAAAATTAATACTTAAATTTCAAAGAAAAATTACATTATAGGTTGAAAGATGCCGCTTGTCATGATAGTATAGCCAGTATCACAAATTCAAAGTACATAAACCAGGTCCACTGCTTTAAGTGAAAAAACAGTCAACTCACTAAGAAAGGCAGGCTACTGAAACAGAGCTGGTTTCTTCTAATTTAGCTATAGTTTACTCTAGTTGATCAAACTTTCATAGTTACAGGAATGGTCACAAAAAACCCACTTTTACTTCTACAATTTTTGCATAGCATAACTTTGGCTGATCCATATAGTGTTCTCAAAACCCAGCCAGAGAAAAGAACAGCTTTGCAGCCCAATATTTTTGATATGTTACATAAAGCAAGATGCTATACACAGATTGGCAGTCAGGTGTAGTAATATAAAAAGAAAATGTGATGTGTAAAAAATTAAAAACCAAACACACATCCACTGGCCCCTCCCACATATACTGTAGGAATGTTTCTGAGGAAAAAGTAAATATTAGCAGCAACGATGACTTAAGTATAATACTTTCCTAGAGCTTAATAGCTGGTTTCATTGTAGAGGAAGCAGTGCGGATCATTATCATTATTATTGTCAAATAAACAAATTATATCCATAATCTTACCTAGTTCTGGGGGCAGCACAGTGAGACGATTTCCCTGGATATGAAGTTCCTTAAGCTGAGTGAGCTCACCAATTTCTTTAGGCAGTGATACCAGGTCATTGTCTCTAAGACTCAGCTAAGAGTGAATATAAAGTAGTCAGAACAATTTTTGGCTACCATAAAGCAGTCTAACACACAACTCTACACCCTCTGCCCCCCATCCTTCCACTAAACTCTCAGTTCTTCCAATTTATTTACAAGTGTCTGCTGGCAAACAAAAAACAGTTCCAGGTGTAGCGGTCTATTCCTGCAAGCATACCCTACTACTCCTCAAATTGACTAGCTTCTATTCCTACAAGTGTTGCGAAAGTGAATTGATTTTCCAAGAATTTAGATAAATTACTTACTATCTGCAACTTTGTGAGCTTCCCAATATCTGGCGGCAGGATTTCAAAATCGTTGTCACTTAGATAGAGTGCACGCAGAGTGGCTGCAAATTAAATAGCAATATATAAACAGCGTGGCATATAACCCAACCATTTGAGGTCTAATCGATAAAGGGAGTCAGGTTTGATTAATAATCCTGACGTGGTGAAAAGCCTTTGACATACCCAGGGCTCACAATAATAACAAGCAGGTCAAACTTAGATTTACTGGCTTATTGTATTGTTGGTGAGTTCAGGAAAATATCTATATTCAAAAGGACCTGCACAATTAACAATTTCTACAACAGTAGACTCTGGTGGGTTCTGGCATATAAACTCAATGCTCAGCTGTCAGAATTCAGTCATTACTCTTCAGTACCCCCAATTCTTATTTATTACATCAATTTGCATCCTAAACAAACATTAAAAAAAAAATCACCCAAGTTTTTGGGACAAATGCACACCTATATTAAGCTCTACAGAAAGCATAGCTTAAAACTAGGAAAGAGACCTTAAAAAAGAGCAATACAGAAAACTCAAATTGTATCATTTGTAATTTCCATGGTTGGTCTCTATGAAATACACAGAAAAAGAGATGACCCAGCACAACCATGTAGCTGTAAGCATCTGTTGAGAAAAAAAAAAATTAAAATTGAGACTCACAATGAACTGCTGGGTGCAGCAGCAGGAGGTCAGGCAGGTCAGCAAAACCTCTCCTCTCCACCAAAGAGGAGATCCCATTTGTCTTAAGCAGTTTACACCTCCTCCTCTCTTCATTTCATTGTATGTAACCACTTTTAATAATGCTGACCTAAAAACTTCCCTCTGCCAGGTTACTATCACAAAATCTCTCAGACAGCAACACTTGCTCCCCTTCCTTTGCCTGTCACACCTGCTGTTGAAATGCACTGATTCTGATGCCACATCATCACAGTACACAGAAAAGATCAGTAAGGTAGCAGAGTCACTGAAATCCAAAAAGTACCAGAACTCACAATGCAACCATGATGAATACCTTCTGCACATATGCACTACAATGCCCTTTATTTTAACATGAGTGTGTGTATTGAACATGCAAAGGTCAGCTTAGTTCTACCATTTCTGTGCCAAGCTTTGTAACCTTAGCATATTTTTTAATACACTGGACACTTCAACATCCACATGCTGTTAAAACTATTTCAGTAATGAACCCTCAGGAACACAGTTATTTCTAGAGTCAACAGTTGCCTTGCAAAGCAGTTTACTTTCTCCTGAGGCTTGCAAGCTTTCATGAAGTTTAAACTGCGTATGGCACCCGAAGGAACATTTCTCAGAATAAAAATGATATACAATTACTAATCAAGTCTTCTCGTGTCCAATGGTGTCAGGTGACTGTATATCAGTGATAAATATTGTTGAGCTATGTAGAAATATTCAAGAGATACTCAAAGAAAAACATAAATATCAGAAAAATTCAGTTGGAGTTTGATCTCCATCAAACACATTTCAACTGCAGAAAGCAAAGCATCATATCATGAAGATTTATCGAGTTTTTAGAAGAGTTTCTTACTCAGGTAGAAGAAATTTCCTGGTAGAGAATTTTCATTTAAGTTGTTATAAGTCAAGTCAAGAACCTCCAGAGCTGGTAAAGAGCCAAATCCCCTTGGCAAGGTGTTCAACCTGTTCATGCTGTAGGTAAAGAGGGAAAAAATAATGTAACATCAGTATTCACTTCAACTAGTAGGAATAATACAGGCAATGAGAGTTTAATTTCAAAAAGTGTAATCTATACTAAGCTTCCCTTTTGTTTTGCAAAGGGGTTGATGCTACAAGATAACTGTGGAAGCCTTTTGTGATGCAGACCTTTTTTTATCTCTCACTACCTTAAGTATGTCCAAAACTAATGCACTTGTAAGGGATCCTGTCTGTTATGTCAACAGCCACACTTGAAACATGAAGCACAAAGGAGAGAGATGCCACACTGCTATACATATAGAATCTTGTTCATAAATTAGCATTTTCTCTGAAAAGCAATTCCAGATTCAAACAGATATTAAGGCATTCTAGAGATCTAAAGTGACCAAATAAAGACTAGAGAAGACAGATTATCATTAAAACATTTATTGGCATTCCAACAGTTCAAAATGCAATTCAGTATCAGCACTTTACAAAAGTATTTGAAGCAGGATACATGGAGCCTAGACAAAATTAATTTGGTGTTTAAAATAGTAAAAAATACTCAAGTTACAGTATTCAGAAGTTTGATTGTATAAAATACAAACATTATTTCTACAAGAAGCCTATAAAGCTAAAGCTTACCCCTACCAGTGCTTTTGTAAGTAAGTTACACTATAATATGCCTAGTTAGTTTTAAAAAGATTCGGTGCTTTACATTTATTTTCTTAATAAATGAAGAAATCCTTCTGCAATTGTAGTTACTACAATGTAGCACCAATCCTACTGGAATATAATATCTGAAAACTTAATAGGAATGCCTCTGGCTCAGATTTAGTCAACATCAGCCCTTTGTATTAAATACAGACCACATGTAAAAAATTCCTTTTACAGTTCTAATACAAATTGAAATGTCTTTAATCCCAAATTTGGAACTTTGGAATTGAAGTCCTAAATTAACATGGCAAATTAGCATTCTTTTTTTTAAAAAAATAAAACACAACAAAATGAATAAACAAAAAAACAAGAACAAAAAGAAAAAAATTACAAAAATCCCACAACAATATAAACAAACAAAACCAAACAGAAAATGGAGTCTGGCTCTTACACAGCAATCACAGAATTAAGAGACAGTTGCTAGGGAAGTAAAATTCAAAAATTGTTAAGTTTTACTTCAGTTTTAGATGAATGTGAGTTGCTGTTTTCCTAAAATGGTTATCAGTGCACCAGAGTAAGTGCTTGATCACTTTTAGTTATACGATTATCTAGGATGCTAGCTAAACACTCTGAAGCCATAATTGCCAAGTCATCCTCACACACACTTTCCAAAATAAACTTTTAACAACAAAAAGAAGTTCCAGGTGCAGCTGTGACAACGTTTGACCATACCTCTATTGCAACAAATTTTTGCATTAAGATACGCACCCAAGATTCAGGTGTTTGAGCTTCTGAAGGCTGCTAATCTGTGTAGGCAGCTCCTCAATCTGGTTGTTGAAGAAGTTGAGCACTTCTATGTTTCTCAGGTCTGCGATGTTTGCTGGCACAGCTGTGGGAAAGTTTCCACAGTGAGAGACTGCAATTGGAGCAAGATACAGAGACTACAGATGCTCTACTAGCACCTGTCCTTTGCTCTGGTTGTACACTGGCTGACAGTAGGGACAGAATCTAATAGCTATTGCAATAAAAGCAGAGTTTGCATCAAAAAAGCCTCCTACCTGGAACCTGTTCTCATTGCCAAGAGCAGTCACTTTGTAATCTTCAGAAAGTTACTACCAGTAATTAAAAATATTTTGACTAACAAAGACCATTGCAAAGAGACACAAGGACAACAAATGCTCTCATAAGCTAAGAAAAAGAAGCAGGCCACTGTGTGAGGTCGCGTAGCACACACACAGGGCTCAGAAGAGCAGAATATAAGACACTCTGACCATTTCTTCATTTGAGTTGAAAAAGTAAATGATACAAGCAGTTACATCAAGACATTAGTTTCATTAAAGGTATTTAACAGCAAAGAAGAAATAAAACCTCATTTTTAGTGATGTTCAGCCCTAAGAGATTAGCTGTCTGGTAAAGCCCATTTTCAGTCACTTTGCATGACTGAATAACTAACTAATCAATACACATAAATGGCCTCATTGTATTACCAACAAATCAGTATCTGGTTAATATCTAGAAACTGAAAAAGTAAGGCAAAAGCACAACATCTATATACCTGTGTAAATGAGCTGAAAAAGCAATTCAGATTTGCATCTATTCCCCTTTAAACTCAGTGAGACTTAAGCAGGCAGCTGAGTTTTACATAAAGAGAGATTGGCAAATCACCTGCACTGAAGCTTGCACCTGTGTTCAATATTCACTGTAGTTTAGTCTCAACCTTGCATCAGTAACCCACAGAGTGCACATCTAAATAATTAGAGGCTTTTATGAGGCCATGATTTTCTTTTATTTGTTGGCATGAGGCAATCTCAGCCTTAAAATGGAGTCAATAATGTTTATAAAGCAGAGCATTATACTATGTCACATTTACTAGATTATAATTCTAATTACATTGTGAACAATAACGGGATCCCTAACAAACACTGATGACACTACATAAATATTACTGTTGAGGACCACATTCATTGCAGGAGACTTTTAGCAGACTTTTTTTTATAAAGTCATTAAAGCACTGAACATCTGAACATTTAAAAGCCTTCCTTTTGCAGTATTTTCAAACTGGTCCATGCTTATCTGTCACTCAATGATGGCAAGAATTATGTGCCTTCAGAAAATAAGGGATAATGTACTACCACTGTTGTTTTAAAATATTCCCTAGCAGAAGTTAACTGCTAATTTTAATTGACATCATTCAGCTGTTTCCAGCCTCAATATATCACCAGAACAGCAATTACCAGTATTAAAATGTTTTCCTTTCAGAAAAGACTTTATAATTTGACTTTGACGAGATGCAATGGACTGGCAAACCACGCTTCTGCTCTTCTCAGATACTATGTTTGTGCAAGCCTAGAAATCAGAAGCACTAGCAAATCAAGATTTTAGTTTAGTCAAAGGCTAAACAATGGAGAGACCAAATACAATTCTCCTGGAGTCACACGGTTGATGTGTAAAATAAAAATTTGGTATGAAAGGTTTGGCCTTTTTGACAGTATAAAAGATTACACTCTCCGGGGGGGGGTGGGGGGAGGGAAGAGAGCAGGGGAGAGAGAGTGAAACTTAACATTAAAAGTCATGCTAAATGTAATGCAGAGCTCTGCTGTGGGAATACTGAAACAAGGGCCTGACATTCAGGAGGCCAAACTTAACAAACCTACCATCATCTTGACTGCCTATGTGTCAATTCTGTATTTCAATTATTCAGGTTGAACACCATCACAAGACAACAATGAAATTAAGAAGTGGTTATCAAAGACACTGAAATTTCTCAAAGCCAACTAAAAAAGTACATATTACACCAAGGACAATACAATCACTGCAAAGATAGGAAGCCCATGAAACTTCCTTGATCTTGTTCAGAGGCTGGACCACAGAAGCTGTCAAACTACAGAGACCATTTCTTAGTGCTCCCCTCACAGGAGGGCAGCCAGCAATACCTAATGTGCATTTCAGCTGAACCAGTGATGGCTAACAGGTACCTTACATTCAGTCCTATTCACAGTGGAATTTTTAAGCTTGTATCTCACTTCTGACTTAAGCTTGGAGACTCTGGAGAGAGGAAGAATCATATCAAGGAAGAAGGTTGAAAAGCCATCTTAATTAGGAAAAAAACAACCAAACACAGAATAATTTAAAAAATCCATTAAACTACTCAGGAAAAGGAAACACCCAGGAAAAAAAGGAAGAAAAATTGCTTCCAGAGATTTGTTCATGAAGATTGCACTCGCACTGAAGATCACAGCATCAAGAGATTCCCTAGTTTCAATGAATTCTTATGCAGTTGAGGAGTCTCAAATTCTACCTGCTCATCCTACGTGCAAACATAGGGCAAAAACTCAACTTCCATTGGCTGGTGTCACCGTTTGACTCAGGTCTGACAACAATGCTCTCGATCCCCTCCCCCCCCACCCAGGTAGGGAAGGAGAGAGAGAAAAGGAGAGAGACTTGGCTGGATTGAAAACTAAACTACACAGCTTTAATTAAAACACTAATGAATGATACAAGAAAATATATACAATTATATACAGATATATTCAGGTATGGGCAAAAACCTCTCGCCTCCCCCCACCCCAGCAACTCACACAGCACTTCCCTGAACTGGGAAGAGTCCCGAGGAATCCCGGAGCTGCTACTGGAGAAAGAGCAGAGAGTTATGGGGGTCAGGAGAGCTCGAGCTTAAGGGTCGACGGTGATGGATGAACAGAGTCCTCCCCGGACACCGGCCATGGACGGAAGAGAGGGGAGAAGAAAAAAAGGAAGTTGTCTTCTGTGATCTCTGACCTTCCTCTGAGCTTACGTAGATATATGGAATGGAATATCTTTGGCCAATTTTGCTGTCCATCTAACTCAGCCTCCTACGGGGGGGTCACAGATCTCCCCATAGTGTCTGAGCCGGCAGAGTGCAGGTGCGGCCTTGAAGCCTCAGTAGTTAGAAAAACATTCCACTGTCTTATCAGCCTAGCAAAACACACTGTTGCTAGTTACAAGAAAGCTTACTGAAGGAAAAAAAAAAAATCAGTAAAAAGAAAAATTGGCTTCATCCTGGCTCAAACCAGGACAGCTGGTTTATCAGAGATTTTAAATCTCATTTTCATTTGCCAGGGCACAAGTGTGAGTAAAGTGTCCCTAGTGAACAATAGGAGCTGTGTCCTTGCACACTGTCTGCTAAGTTTCTGACATATCTGTATAATTCCCACATACTGCATTTTGTGTTGCGAATCACACTTAGGTTACTTTACATCATTACTTTCTTCAAGCCATACTAAAAGCTGCAAGGGTAAGCAGGTTGAAGTGAGAAAAAGGCTAAAAATTTAGCAAAAGATTTTAATAACATACTGTTTGTCTCACCCTACTAAATCAAAATAAAAAGCTCCAATCCACAACTGAATATTTTTGTTTGGATGGATAGGCTGGAGGTATTTCATGAGAAGGAAAAACAGAACACTAGGTCAAGACCAGACTTGTTGTAGGGGAGAAAGGACTTTTTATTGTAACAGCTCATTTTCTGGTTCAACAATTTCATTTGTAATAGGGATGAACGCTCTCTTGAATTCAAAGAAAATCAGAACACCGAAATTAGCTCCTGTACTGCTCTTGTAACTAAACCACACAGGTTCAGTGCCTTCAGGTCTAAAGATCAGCAGTGGTCAAGCAAGGCTGATTAAGCACATGCTTTTCTCTCTCCTCAACTTCACATGACTAAGTGCACCCTGACTACTATCCCACTGCTAATTCACAAAATTCTTCCCAGATAGATAGCACACTGCCAAATACCAAGAAATGCATGTTCTGGCAATACCAAATTCCACGCGAGTCACCTTCTCATGATGAGCTGTAAAGAGTGAACTGTCAGCATCCTGGTTCCACTCACCCACATATTTACAGTACGATCCACAGCGTCTTAACAACTCTTCTAAGACCATCTGCTGCCCAGTGTCATTAACAACTAAACTCCCCCTCAGCAAATGCTAGTAAAATTCAGCAGCCCAAAGCCTTTGCATTCCCCTGTGATGTTTCAGTCACATCATGAAGCCCCATTCATATTAAATCTCATTTCACAAGACCAGGAACAGCTTCCTTTTCCTTGTTCAATACTGGAAAACGCACACAGTGTTTCCACTATGACAGCTAGAGACTTCAGCTTGATCTCAAGAGCTGGGTTGAGAGTGAGAGGGTCTACAAGGCTGCACACTAAAGAATATGAGGACTTTGATCGTGCTCCTGGAAATAAGGATTGGCAATTTGTTATACTTCAAAGCATTTAAAAGCAATATAGGGATTTTTGCCCTAAAGTTAGTAGCAGTAACTTTTTAGGCACTAAAATATATTCTCATCAGAGCAGACTTCCACTTAAGGCAAGTTATTACATTTTATTCCTACATAAGCAGTGGTTGTTCCAAAGTTTTGGTATGATTTCCCAAACACATGTAAGAAGGATTAAATGCTACTGTTCAATGCCTATATAACTCCACACCCAAGTATCCTGGATCTGGACCTTGGTTCTCTCTCCAGATCAAGAGCCAGAAGCCAACACCAGACATCTATCTTTACTAGAGGTCTGATGCTGCCCTCTGTTGGAAAACAGATAATGGTCTGAAGGGACCCTTTACTGGCACCAGCTATCAGGCAGCACAAAGTGCTAGGAACATTTAAACCACTTCAAGCAGCTAGGAGTTAAGTGTCTCAGATGAAACCCTTTCTCATAAAGCAGGAAGTCAAGTGGTTCTCAGACCACTACCTAAAACTGACATCTGGATCCAGCTCCTTTTCCACATCCAACCTCTGACAAAGGAGGAAGAACACAGAAAATGGAAGAGAAGGATGTGCATTTTTTCCCATCCAGTTCCACTTTGCAGTGACAAGACCTTTCATTCAGTTGAAAACACACAGGCTCCAGAAACTCTCTATTTCTGCAGATAATCTCCAGGATTATTTCTCTTACAAGTTTCCATGAAGCACCAGAAAACAACACGAATCCTCAGCTGAAAGACATGACAAGCATCAATAAACTACCTGACTGGACAAGTGAAACTATCTAGTAAAAATGTAAGTCTCCATGAGAGGAATATATGGTATGTAAACTGAGTTAAACATTTCACTTCATTTATACCTTAACACTGATGATCAAAATAAACACTGTCCCACTGCTGCCTGGAAAATGGTATCTGCAATACCTGTTTATTCATACAGGTCCTCAACAAACAATTCAAAGGCTACAACAAACCTCCCACTGAATTTAGTGACTTTTGAATTAGACATCAAGTGAAATAAGAATTTTAATTCTTTAAAATATGATTAGTTTTATTTTGGCATTCACATCTTTAGAAACTTGGAAGATACAGCATCCCTGCTTTTTCAGAATGTTTAGTTAATTAAATTATTTCACAGTACCTAGGAACATGACATTCAGTAGTACTCCAAACCTTTCCAGGTTCTAAGGGAATATTTATCCAGAAGAGCTATTAAAAAAGCACTACTTGTCAGAAAAGAGATTTTATAAGACTATGCCAGTTTCTAATTAAACTGTTCCACTTAAAAACTGGTCAGGAGTCACACAGAATAAAGAGAACTAGATACAGTCCTCTGAGAGTGCTATCACTCCATTGTAGATCCCAGGTAAGGTTTTCTTGCTAAGAGGAAGCACCTACTTCTTAAGCCTAAAATAAATCCTGTGGGCTACACAATGTAATAAACCCTGTTCTGCAGACTCTTTCTAATCCAGTTACTGTCAACAGAAACTCTTCATGAGTAAGGAGCCCTTAGAGTAAAGGTCATAAAGACATGAAATGTTACATTTCATGGGGGAGGAAGAATTTACAATAATAAATATATAATGTGTTCTGTACATCCAATATAACTGTACTCGTAGAGTTGGGAGTCATGTTTAGATTAATTTGACAAGAGTTCTGTGGTGCTGAGAAAGAAGCAGTCAGCTTCACCAAGATGAAAGAGGAATTAGCAGAGAGAGAACACAACAGCTTTAGTTTTAAATATTCATAGGGATGCTGATATCATACTTGGCAGTTCACTGGAGAGAATTCTGATCCCAAGTGAAGCACACAGTGCTTAATATACACATTATGTAGTTCAAGTTTCTCCTTTTGCCCTCCCCTACCAAAGCTGGATACTAACCTTCCTCACACTGAAAACATTACAATCAAACTTGTCTCCTTAATTTTCAGCTCTTTCCAGAAACCAGCATAGTTCTTTTTTGTAATTATCCACAGAAGTACAGCAATTAAGAAAATGTTCTTATGAACATGTTTAAATTATACTACAGCTCACTGATATGCTAGTGTGCTAACAAAGCAATTTATCAATAAACTGTTTAATTTAGAAACTAGAGTCTAAGAAGAAAGGCTGAGAAAAGACTGGGAATCAGGTGACATCTAGTGAAGACAAAGGACAAATGGGTTCTTCCCTGAGAAAAAGGCTTAAGATGCAATTCAAAATTTGAAAAGAAATACTAGAAACCAGGGGTTGAGGTTAGGAAGAGACTACTAGGTTGACAATAAAACACCTAACAGCAAAGGACTGAAACCACACCAAAATGGCTCACAAAAATCTGATGTTTGTTAGCTTTTTTACAGCAGTAAGGAACAGTACTGTTCAAGTGAGGATGGGCATAAAAATACAGATGTGAATATGCTCCTTCATTTCTACAAATAACTTTGAGGAAAACAGGGCATTAACCAAGTTTTTAGAAACAGCATGACATGCATGTACTGTAGTGGACAACAGCATCTTCAGCTCCAATAACTCAATTCATGATGAGTGCACAGTTCAGCCAAGATGCTGAACTTATGCTGAACTCACTATTTCATGTCAAGAGAAAAAAAAAACCAACAGGTGGTACACATGCAAAAAGTTGAAGAACACAGGCTACCTTCCCTTGTTATGTGTCAGATTATCTGTATATGTTGATATTTCAACTCCAGGGGATGGTTAAGAAAAATATTATCAGGCTTCCACCAAAAGCAACTTCAAATAGTCTCACCAAATCTCAGTAAGTCTCATTCAGGTGTTTAAGTTGTTTAAGCATGATCTTTTCAGAGTTTCACACTACTGCAGAGCAGCCAACTTTAGTTAAAGCAAACTAGCTGTTCACCTTCCCCTCCCTCAGTATTCTCTTTACTTCAGTCTATTCTGCAGTTTACAAGAGGGACTAACCAAAGATGCCCTGAGCTTCAGGTCCTGAACAGATACTATAGACTACCCCTCACAGACCAACGTCACTGCAGCCTCTTCCTCAGGAATTTACTCATGTACTTCAGCAGTGCTTGTTTACAAAACCACCTTTCACTAAGTAACAAACAGACCATTATTTCAGTTTATTGTCTTGGACAGCATTAGTAGTTTACACTTTTTATACTACTAAAAGGTTTCTAAGAACTCCCATAAGACTATTTTTCACTGCTGTTTGGATCAACTGACTCTCATCCCCACTCAAGCATCACAGACTGCCATGCTGATGCTGCTTATCAGAGCCACCAGCCTGTCCTCTAAACACACACAGGAAGAGGATGCAGTAAAAACTGCTCAAAAGCGAAGCTAACACAAGTGCTTCCACATTATGTTCTTGTTCCAGCCCCCAGACCTGGGAATGAATTAAACTTGCCCCTTGTTTGGGCACCCTATACCCAGAACTTAAAGCCACTTCAAGTCTGTATGGGAGAGCTCCCTGCACCTCTATGTTAGCTCATCTCAGGTTGCAGCTGACTACAGTTCAGTTCCAGCAACAGCAGGTATTCCTCCTAAACAAGAGAAACCACATTTCCACAAATTAGGGAAGTCGGCTGCTTCCCTGGAGTGTGGATTAAGGTTGTATGAAGAAAACTCCCTAACCCTAGTTAAGTTCTTGAATTACTACCTGTTAGTGATATTTCAGGTAGGCAGTAATGAGGTAGCTACCAGAAGTCCAAGGGGAATGAAGCGAGACTTCAGGACCCTGGGAAGGCTGGCTAAAGGAACAAGAGCACAAGCGGTGCCCTCCTCTATCCCATCAGTTGCAGGGATTCATGAAAGGATAAACAGGAAGAGCCAAAAGATTAACTCCTGGCTCTGAGACTGGTGTAACTGTCAGGACTTTGGTTTCTTCAATCATGGGTTGATCTACAGGACACTAGGCATGCTGGCAACAAGTGGTGAAAGCCTAACCCAAAGGGGAAGAAGGATCCTGGGACAAGAGTTAGCAGGGCTCATTGAAAGAACTTTAAACTAGGTTTGAAGGGAATGAGGATGAAACCAGGCTTACTAGAGAGGAGCCTGGGAGCTGCATGCCAGTGCTTGTGGCTAAGCATCCTAGCAAGGTCCTAGGGTCTGCTGTCTCAATGGAGGTAGGGGACAGTGACCCATGTGGCAGCAAAGACACAAGGGTTAGTGATAGACAGGTAACCATGGAGCATCTGAGTGTGGTCAGATAAGAATCAGGGCTTCTACCCCCAAAAAAGGGACAGGACAATCAGCCCAGCTGAAGTGCATCTACACCAATGCATGCAGCATAGGCAATAAACAGAGGACCTGGAGGCCAGTGTACAGCAAGAAAACTGTTATATAGTTGCCATCACAGAAATGTGGTGGGAAGACTCATACACCTGAAGTGCTGTAATTGTTGGTTACCAACTTTTCAGAAGGGATAGAAAAGGAAGGAGAGGTGGTGGAGTGGCCCTCTATGTAAGGGATAGATTTGAATGCACAGAACTTAATGTTGTGAATGACAGTGTGGAGTTTTTATAGGTAAGAATCAAGGGCAAAGCCAATAAGGCAGACATCATGGTGGGAGTTCATTACAGATCCCCAATCAGGATGTAGAGGCTGATGAAATATTCTGTAAGCAGTTGGCAGGGGTGTTGCAATAGCTAGCCCTTGTTCTTGTGGGGGACTTCAGCTTCCCGGATGTCTGCTGGAAAAGTAACACAGCAGAGAGGGAACAGTCCCGGAGGTTCCTGGACTGTGTGGAAGACAACTTCCTGACACAGCTGGTGAGGGAGCCAACTAGGGAAAGTGCCCTGCTGGACCTGCTGCTTATTTACAGAGAAGGTCTTGTGCTGGATGTAAAGGCTGGAGGACATCTTGGGCAGAGTGATCACAAAATAAGAGTTCTCAATTAGTGGAGAAGCAAATAGGGGGGCAGCAGAACTGCCATCCTGGACTTCCAAAGGGCAGACTGGCTTGTTTCAGAGCATGGTTGAGGCTGTCCCTTAGTAGACAGTCCTGAAGGGCAAAGGGCCCAGGAAGGTTGGTCATACTTCAAAGAACTCTTAAAGGCACAGGCGAAGGCCATCCCCAGGACCCAAAAGATGAGTACTTTTTCAGAACCAAAGGTTTGGATTTTTTTTCAGGGAGAAGAGAAAAACACTAACAAGGTATTTGTGCAGAACTCAGATGTCACAAACTTAGTAAGGCATATGTATAGGGATCTCCTTTTCTCTCCTTCTCATGTCCCCCTATGCACTGCATTTATAAAGATAGTTTCTTTCAGAGATCTCTGTACCAGAAATAGGAAGTAAAAACAAATTAAAAAAATACAACAAAAACAAAAGCTTTACAATAAATATAAAGCACCCCTCCCAAGCACAGTTGAGAGGCCACAGTCTCGTGCTTTGGATTCAACCCGAGTTTCATTATGCAGACAGCTTACTCGCACCATTTTGGGGTGTATCACGTCAGTACAACAGTGCGGAATGACTTACCAGAAGAAAGTAGAGGCAGAAGCAAAGTAGAGAAGAATACCAGAAGCAACAAAGAGTAAAGAGTATATGGGCATCTAGTTCTCTCCTGAAGTCAGCAAGTTTGCAATAGAAACAATCTGACACCAGGTAAAATGCAAAGTGTCAGACAATGCCAGTGGGAGACACCACAACACATTCTGACAGTCTGGAGAAGACAAAGCAGCTCTACTGGGAAGAAATTCAGGGCAGACAGATGCGGTGTTGCTGTTTTTGGACTACCTCCAATACATCTAGATACACACTACAGCCAGAAAGGTGACTTACAAAGGACAGGTCCTAATATAAAAATGACACCAAGGGAGTTTAGCACCATGTTAAATAAGATCAAGGACAAAGTCAAGAGGGTTAACAGCAATGAAGGGAAAAGGCTTCTGTGCTGGTCATGCACAGAGAGCGAGACAATTTAGAAGGAGATGTTAGAGCAAAGAAGCAGTAAGCTGTGCAAGCAGCAAAAAAAACAAACAAAAAACAACAACCAAAAAAAACAACAAAGAAAGAGAAAAGTTTTTTGAACTGCTTGGCTGGAAGATGACAAAATGTGCAAGGATGATGAAGGGTGACCATGTGGCTGTCAAAAGAACACGAGCAATGACACAGGTATTCTGACAGGATCAGACAGTAAACTCAGAAACAAAATTCAGGTGTGGAAATAGAAACCTGCAGCTAAAAAGCTAGTGGATCACTTCACAAAATGGAAAGGGTTAACGATCAGTGAAGAATTACACTTGAGTATCAAGGAAGAAGCAGTGAAAAGAACAGAGGACAGTATAATACAGCAGCTCAGAGGAAAGGCAGACAGAGAACACAACATCAGGTAAAAAGGGGAGGTTTGAGAAAAAAAAACAGCTGTTCCAGATCTCTCATCATTCAGACATTTAGTAATATTGGGCAAGGAATCGGAGCATGAGAGTAAAAGGATGGAAAACTATTTGGAGTGACCCATGAATAGCAGACAACTTTTGAGAAAATGTAAAGGCAACATAAGAATGCTGTAAAACTGATGAGTACGGGATCACCTGGGGTTAAGGAGACCGAGGAGAACAGCAAAAACTAAGCTGCAGTCCACCACTATGTACCAGGCAGGCTGAACTGCTACCACGAGAAGCTCTTACCACAAAAAAAACTGCTAAAGATATTTAAACAGTGACCTCTAATGGACAAAATATATAATACCAGTATTTGCACTGGTAGGAGAAACATACCTGAACTCCAGGTACAACCAGATAATGACACAAAAGATAGAATCTCTGAAGAGATTTCCCAAGTAGTAACAACATCAATTAATCACCTCAGATAGGCAAGTCAAATAACTGTTACAGTCACCAAAAACTTACAAAGACAACTCAGTCACATCTATCCAAATTAATCCACCACAGTGAAGGGCGAATCTCTAATTCAGCTGCTAATTTCTGTAAGTTTGAGGAACATTTGTCAGAACTTCTATTCTATTTATATTTTATATTAGTCAAGGGATTCAAAAGACAACTGGGTCAGGCTCAGAAAACCTATGCAAGCTATGCAAGTCTATCTTTAATTTTGCTTCTCAGCTGTGTTCCAGATAGAAGGTTCTAAGGCACTAAATGACAGAACGAAAAACTTGCAGTATAATATATGGGGTCACTGGCCCAAATGCCTACATTACGTTAAGAAAAAATGCACTCACTTTCTCCCTCTACTTTCTACTGGATTGTCACAGGAGACCCCAGAGTGGAATCATCCCAGGTTTGTCAATTACACAGTTCAACAAGACTGCAGAACCACAGCTATTTAGCATCCCCTAGAGTTTGGTTCTGATTTTTAATCACAAGAAGTTCTCATCAAGCCGACTCAACTGTTTTAGAAGTTACACAGAGCAGAAGCAGCCAGTTCAAGACTCTTCCATTAGCACAGCACCAGACAGCTGAAAAAAATCCAGCCTAGTATTCTCCAGAAAAATCAATGTGGATGAGTATTTCTGATGATGAATCACTTAGATATGTAAATGCACAAGCACCAGCAGTATGAATGGCATACTGAAAATATTAACAAAAAAAATGCCAAAAAAATATTCTAAGCAGTATGATGGACTTAATAGTGCAGTCCTCATAGTTGCTAATGAAACTTTACTTACTTTTAATAGTTTGCTGGCAAAAAAAAAAACAAACTATGGTTACATAAAAATATGCACATCCAGTTTTTACATGTATTTATTCTTCCAGATGGACATATTTACTCTAAACAGCAGGAAAAAAAGTAAGCAGACCACTCAATTAAATGGCAGAAAACTAGTAGAAGATGCTAATATGACCTTAGTGTAGCATGTCAAGTGTCATTGCCACCAGCTTTCTAGTCATTTTAAGAACTATCTGCTAAGACAATTAATTACATAGCTTAAAAGATTAGGTCAACAGTGTCAAGTATGGTAATATGAACTTGAAATTTAGCCTTTTGAAAGTGTGTGCTGACTATTTAAATGTCTACAGCAATTTGTGAAAAACAGTAAGTTTCAGACTTAGTGAGCTACTTTGCAGGAGAAGCAGCAGTTTTACCTTCCCATAAAAGAAATCCAAACATACCAATTAGAAAGGCTGACAGAATCCTTTGTCTGAGACAACAGATACACCTGCAGCGTGCTGATCTAAGGGCTACTTCAGAAAATAATAAGTAATTAAAACTTGAGATTTAATATAATATAAATTTAGATTAATGGCAATCCTTAAACTGGTATTTTGAAAACTAAAGATGCTTCAAACAAATGGTGTACTGTGGATTTTTCTTGAATAGTTCAAGTCAACCCGAACATGTTCTTCTTGGACACCTCCAATCACACTATCTTCTTGCTCCGCTATTCAAGTCTGCAAATAAGACTCACAGCTAGGACATGGGTTAGCTACTTATCTTTTAATTCTGGTTCTCATGCTGAAGCACATCACCCTCCTCAGGCTCAGTTCTCAGACAGCCAAGTTTACGTCCATTCAAGTCTCCTTGCAGAAGTTTCTGCCTGTCTTCTCTTCCTCAGAGCAAGGCAGGTATCTGCTACCTGTCCAGCAAGTTGTGTGTTCAGCTGAACTCACCCTTTAACTATGTTTAAGATTTGTAAGGTGTCACATGGAGGAGTTGGTTAAGTCCTTGGAAGTCTGTTAGCTTTCAAAGTTGTAGTTTTTACAAATCCCAGAGAAAGAAGAGTAAAGTTTACCAAAAGTAATGCTTACAACTTGTTTCATTCTTGTGCCAGCTAAGCAGACATTCAGGTAGAACACACCAGAGCAAACAATCAGCAGAAGAGAGAAGTTCCGCCTGGCAGCAGCATGTACCCAACTTGGCATGAGTGGTCCAGCCACAAGCACTAGGTAAGAGTTGAGCAGAATGAACTTCTATCTCAAGGTGCCCACAACACACCAGGAGATGTAGAGAAAGGTGAAGTGGCTCGATACAATTAACTGCCTAGCCTCTCTAAGCATCTCAAGCTGTGGGATCTCCAACATAAGAAGGACACGGACCTCCTGGAGAGACCCCAAAGGAGGGCCATGAAGATGATCAGAGGGCTGAAACACCTCTTTTATGAAGACAGGCTGAGAGTGTTGAAGTTTTAAGCCTGGAGAAGAGGAAGCTCCAGGGAGACCTTATTGCAGTCTTCTTGTTCCTGAAGGGGGCCTACAAGAAAGCTGGAAAGGGACCTTTTGAAGGGCATGTAGTGACAGGACAAGGGGTAATGGTTTTAAGCAGACATAGCGTAGATTTGGATTGGATATTAGAAAGAAATTCTTCACTGAGAGGGTGGGGAGGCACTAAAACAGGTTACTCAGGGAGGTTGTGGATCCATCTACTAAAAGGTAAACTGTATAATTTCTGATACAGTTAAAAAATTCAGAAGACCTCATTTCTTTAAGGACTTCAAGGGCCAAGGTAGGGAACGGATTTTTGGCTGAACTGGTAACAAGACTGAGAACTACACATCTTCCAGTAAGTGGCAGATCTCTATTGAAGTTGGAAAGGCATGTTAAACATGGCTGTGTGACATCCTCATTTTCTTTATTTTAATAAAGTGCTTCACTAAGAAGCACTCTTAACAGAGACTTTGTGCTCTATTTAAAAGATAAAATAAAATCAAACGAGTGGTGTCAGCTTTTCAGTATTACTCAGTTGCCTGTAATGAAGCCCAAAACCAGGAGTTTACTTACTTGTAAGCTTGTTGTGACTCAGAACCAGCTGTGTGATATGAGACAAGGTAACTGCAAATGAAGAGAGAAATAAATTAGTTTATGGACAAGGCAGCTGAGAGTTTCTATCTATTCCAGCTAAAAAAGGGGCAAGTTATTATCTCCACTCCAGTAACTCCAGATTCATGTACACTGCCACAATAACAAAACAAGCTCAAGAGTTAAGGACATAGTCAGGCACTCTTGTCTGTCTCTTTACTTCACTTTTCTGATTCTGCAGCAAACACAACTTGAGCAGAAAGTCCTGGTGCTTCCTAGCAGAGGTCTGGTTCTGGGCACACAAACACCTTTCATTTCTACCCTTTGAATCCTTGCCAAGGGAAAACTGACAGATACTCCAACATTTATCCCAATAGAACACACACCACACAAGCAATTACATTTCTACATGTTTCCAATTCATTTTCAAGTCACTGCTAGATTTAAGTCCTAAGTACCAAAGGCTGCATTTACAGCCTCACATCCACAAAGTGCAACAGCAGACTAGCACTGCTGCAGTGTGGCAAATGGCCAGGGGACAACACGGACAATATGCAATATTAACTCAAATTAACTGAATGATCTGATTGATCAAAGCCACTCACATTCCACCTTATTGAACAAGTGAGTGTGGGGCACAGGGCAGCTACAGAGACCAGCACTCCCCCTTTACACTTCTTCATCCTTTACATTTCTTCTTGCCTACTTCCATCCTCCACACCACCATCACTTTCCCTGGAAGCTCCATAGCCCACAACTGGTAACAGCAGCTGATCAGAAAAATATGTTAAATAGTCAAGAGGTGAAACTCACACCTTAAAGGAATTCTCAAACATCTTCCCAGTAAGAAGTATGTTGAATTTTACTGGAACTAAAAAAACTGAGATATTTTACCTCCCCTACATCTTTTCCTTACTTCCAGTATAGCTTCTTCAAAACAGCTATAGAAACTATCTTTCTGCCCCCCCAAAGCAGCTGGGAACTTTTAATGCCTGAAGGACAGCTGTGGTGCTGTATCTCTCATGCCTTAGAGCTCTCCTCAAGCAACAAACATCACTAACATTAGCTCAGAGACAGCCCACTGGGGTCTTGGTGCCTCAGGGAATGAAGATATTTTGGTGAGCATGTGTGAAAAGTGGCCATGTTAATCAATACTTACTGAATGGCTAGTTAGAGGAAAAAAGGCTGGAAAGCTTTTACTTAGTGATACAGCAATCATCTGCTGCAGCTAACCCTTGAAAGCTCATGACTTACCACAGGCAAATATAACCTAAAATGAAAGCAGTCACACAGGCAGAAACAGGCCAGAAAGGCAGGAACAGATCACAAAGTGATCACCACAGTTGCCTGTGCAATTGCAGATTGTGGAGGAGGAAGGAAAGACAGGGAGGAGAAAGGAAGAAACAGTGTACCCACCCTGAATTTCTCCTAAAATACAAGCTCTCCAAGTACTGCCTGGACAGAATAAGCCCATAGAAAGTCTGTGAGAACATTATAGAAAAAACAGTAGATAAGAGCAGTGGCCTCCACAGAGTTCTAAGGTTTAAAAACATAAAAGGTACATCAGCATCTGAACTATAAGCAACCATTTAACCCTACTGATGACTTACACATATAGTTAAATATGTGAATAAAATTTAGACCAAAAAAATGAGAGAAGCAGCTGGAGGTAGATACAACATTGAAAACAAACCTAAACACTCTTTATGCATTTATTACTCTTGGTTTGGGTATTTTAAGAGAAAAAGTAAATTTTTCATGGGTCCTTGATATTCAAGTCTGACTATCAAGAACACACCACCAGAAGGGCAGCCCTACCAGTTCGCATCCTGAGGTGAGACGTGCTCTAGTCTGACATCTCCAGCTCCAAAGCAACTTAATCTAGACCACTGCCAGATCCAAGCTGACATCAACAATGCCAGAAAAAAACATCTTTTCCTGCATTTCACTTAAGAAACCAGAGCTCTGAGGCTTTGCCTAGACTTACCAGCATCAGCAAGAAATTAGCCTTGCTCCACTGTAAACGATAAGAAAAAATTATTTTCCTACCTGTCAGTGGAGTCACCTACTCTGCCCTAGCCTGTTTCCTCCTACCCCACACACTGCAGTCTTCCACACTGCAACTCAAATGCCCTATCCACATAATGCCCTCCTGACCAAGAGGGCCCTTTGCCTCCTTTTACTCCATAAGCCAATACAGCAAGGGTCCAATTAACCAAGTATCTTCCGCAAGCCTCAACTGTTCAAATCCTAGGTTATCAAAAAGGCAGCAAAAAGCACACAACATGTACCAAAGAATTCCCCCAGCTTTGTACTCTCAGTCCTCCCAGGATGGCAATGATGAAGACTAGCTACATCACCATGCCTTTACAAGTCATGATGACTGTGTGTCAGGCAGCTCTGTGCTTCAAGGATACCAAAGAATGCCTTTAAGGATAAAGAGCAGGGCTCTGGCTGCTGGCACCAGAGCCAGGAAATAGCATTCCAGCTTTGTTCTTGAAGATCTGGAGTACAGGAACATTTCAAAGCTTCTTCACTGCCTTTCCCATTACAGTAGCATGGGAAAGTAAAAAATGTGCTTAATTTGTTGTTGTTGGTTTTATTTAAATAAAATCCATTATTGTTTTTGATACCATGCAAAGTTGCTTCCACCTCACTTTGTTTTTAAAGCAGACAAGTTGAACTAAAGGGATGTAACAAAACCAACTACGACCGCCTCACCTCCATACTAAAATGCCAGCATCTCATTACAAGCATGACAGGCAACTGGTGGGAACCCTGCTTGCTGCTGTCAGACAAAGGTCTGCAACACCCATCAGCTGCAGGTGCAGGGACTTGGAATGTCAAACTGTGCAGCCAGGCACAGAGTGAGTTCTAAGCAAAGGTTTGCACTATTTATTTTTTTTCCTTGGAAGTTGATGCTTCCTTTGGTTTATCAAAGCAGAACCAAGACTGAAGCTGTCACCATACTTTTACGGTCTTGACTAGTTCATTCCAGTTTTTCATAGAGCTTTGCCAGCTTCAGAACATAATCCAAAATTAAGATAATCTGTTCTTTTCTTTGTTATGAGTCCATAATGAACTTCATCACCCTAAAACCAGCAATTCCCATCAGGTGCCTTTTAATAAGCAGCTAGACTGACTTGAGAAACTGCATGAGGAAAGGCTCAAATTTAGTTCATACATCCACCAATATGATAAGCCTTCCTCAGTTCTTTTCTGCCTATGAACCACCTATTCTATGAAGAGGATATGACTTCTATGAATTATTATTTGGTAACACTAAGGCTAGACAGGACCAAGATTGTGAAAATAAACTCTTTAAGCAGTCCTGCTTCCCCTCCCCCCATGCATTGCAAAGTGAAACTCCCATTTAAAACATACAAATCAGAACTCAAACAGACTAAAAGAAGTGTTTAGGATTTTCTGTTTCTGCACTCAAAATGTAATTCAATATTTAAAAGAAAAAACATCGTAAATAATACTTACAATTCCTGCAAGAAGCCACCTATGAGGAAACACCATTTACATGCAACTTCCTTGCACCACAGAAGTATGAAGTCACTGAAGTGCACTAAGTGCTAGACAGCAGCACATATGCAAGTACCTGCTCTGAATCACTTACAAATTAAATTAACAAAGGAAGGAATAAGAAAAGGAAATGTTTTCCTAATATAGAACAGAGACAGACCCTGATTTAATCCATATGCGTGCATATGGCAAACCCTTCCTTCATCATTTCAATACACAGGAAGTGAGGATGCTTACTGAAGGGCAATTAAGCTTTGGGGCTGGAGACTCCGGTCTTCTGCACAAACTCCAAATGTTCTGTACGTATTTAGTTTTTAAAAGTAATCTGCTGACTAAACTGTCAAGCCACATGTACTAATGGCCTTTAACAACACAAGCTGACAAGCACTATTCTCACTACTTCCTCTCTGTATTTCTCCCATTTCTGTCTTCTTCAACCAAGTATTCCTCTAGAAGAGTTTCTTCTCACATGTCTATACAGAATAGAACCAAGTCCTAACATAAAATTTCAAGACCAAAATCACTAGACCAAAGACACTTCAATCTGGACTTTACTGTCCAAACTTGATGGAAGCCTAGACACCTTGTCTGAAACTCCAGTATCTCATTCAATCCTGATGTTTGACGATGAATCCTATTGCATTCTTGACCTGCAAAGCAGGCTGACATCTTTAAAAAGAACAAAAAAGGAACATTCTGATATCACTTTGAAAAGAGAAAAGGTTTCCTCATCTGTGCTGTGGGCTACTTTCAGCAGCCTTTAAGCCACAGCTAGACAAAAAGATTTTCAATCTTGAAAGGTCCAAAGCTACTACCAGTTCAGAGACACATCTGCAAGCATTTTAAGGAGCCTAAATATAAAGTGGCATTTAGTCATTCCTTACAAGGAGGGGAATTTGCTCACTGACCTGCGTGAAACAACCAGCCTCTGGAAACACCAAGTGTCCCGGTACATTGCCACTTGCCTGCTCCTGTGAAAAGGACTGTGCTGTGGGAAGAGCTGACTGTGTTTTTCCTCATCCTATATATAAAGTCAGTTCTGCATGACTACTAAACCGTAAGCTCTTCTGATAAAGACATCTGCCTTAAGTAACTAATTAACATCCCTGAGTAACATCTAGAAGGCAGAAGGGGGGGCAGTGGGGCCATCTTGCTTTGGACATAGGCAGAGGAGCTAAATGTAACTAGCAGGACTCAACAAGGACCACTCAACAGGTCAGATGATTCACCCCAAGTGCTGGTCTCCCGACACTCCAAGGGCACCATGATTCCCTCAGGGAATGACTCCAACTGTAACACCAGTGGAGAAGCTCCTAGACACTAAGCAGCAGCTCCTTGAGGACTTCAAATCTCAGATGCTTTGTTAACATTAATCAGCATACATGCAATAAGTTATTTTTATTTCAAGAATACACCAAATATGCACACAGACCTTTGAGGGACAGGATACTATTGTTTGCCAGAGCACTTTGCTCACACAGTAATTACAATTTTTCATTATCATAGAATGGTTTGGACTGGAAGAGACCTTAAAGATCATCTAGATCCAGCCCCCCTGTCATGGACAAGGACACCTCCCACTAGATCAAGTTGCTCAGAGCCCCATCCAACCTGGCCTTGAACATCTCCAAGGAGAGGAAAGCCACAGTCTCCCTGGGAAATCTATGTCAGTGTCTCATCACCCTTATGGTAAAGAATTTTTACCTAATGCCTAATCTAAATCTGCCCTCTTCCATTTTTAATCCATTACCCCTTGTCCTTTTGCTGCAAGCCCTTGTAAACAGTCCCTCCCCAGCTGGAATGGATCATTTAAACTCATCTCCTTTGGCCCTAATGTCAAGCCTTTTCACATACCAGCGCCATGCACATTAAGTTAGTTTTACATAAAATATTTGTATGACAAGACTTAATTTTTTATTAAATAGAAAAAAACCCAATCTAAACCAGGAAGACTGCAGAGACCTTGCTGAACCAAGATAAGACACTGTCTGTCCCAACAGAGGAAGTTAATGCAGGATGAGCATTACAGTATCCTACAAAATGAATTACAAATAGCCTGTTTCTCCATCTTCTGTGCTTTGGTTATTTTAGGAGCAGACAATTATATCAACACTAACTTTCTGATAAAAAATTCTATGCATGTTAATTCTTACCATGCAAGCATGTACTTTACGTAAAATATGAATAGCTTACAGATGGAATGATAGTGAGAGCAAATTAACACTTACACAGTAAATAGGATTTAATCCAATATTCCTTTCCTGACAACTAGACTACAGAGCAGCAGATGTCTCAAGTTATTTGGGCAAAATAATTCCTTAATCCACAGCTTTCCCATGTCAATCACTTAAAGATACAGAAATGAAAGATTAGAGATTAACCCCTACTCCAAGAACAATTCCACAATTGTTGATGGCTGTTTAAAGTCCTCCTACCAATAAAGGCCCTAACCATCAGGCTAGGAGAAAGGCACACTATGCTCCACTTGCTGAACCCAGCTGTTCGTCCCACAGGATGTCTGTCAATGCTCTCTACCACTACCTGTCCGTACAGGTGCTTTCGTAAAAAACATGATCTGTTCACTTCACAATATCGAATTAAAACCCCCCCCACATTAGATCACTTCCACAGGGAAAGACATTTTTTAAAACTATCCATATGTGGATGCACAACTATAGCATAGATGTGCTCACATTTGGATGGTGTTTTTGCTTCAGTCGGAGAGAGAAGCAAGGATGGACAGGAGGCCAAGTCTCCCCACCACTCCAGTTCCAGAATAACAGCAGTGAGAGCCAGGGAAGGCCCAGGGTCCAGGCAGGGCAGAGGTGATGGGAAAGAGCAGAGGGGCCCCCGCTCCCCACCCAGTCTCTCTGCTGCTGTGGAGGAGGGATCTCCTGGAGCTGTCAGGAGGTGGAAGCAGCGCTTCCCCTGCCCAAGAACCCCTCCCCAAGCCCCTTCCACCTCAAGCTGCAGCACATCCCTGGCACGGACGGGGCTGGGGCAGCAGTGCCCAAAACTGCACTCAGTGCTTGAGGTGCAGCCTCACCAGGGCCGAGTAGAGGGGCAGGATCACCTCCCTGGTCCTGCTGGTCACACTATTCCTGATGCAGGCCAGGATGGTGTTGGCCTTCTTGGCCACCTGGGCACACTGATGGCTCATGTTCATCCAGCTGTCAATCAGCACCCCCAGGGCCCTCTTTGCTGGGCAGCCTTCTAGCCACTCTGTCCCCCAAGCCTGTAGCGCTGCTGGGGGTTGTTGTGGCCGATGTCCAGTACCCAACATTTGGCCTTATTGAAACTCATGCCATTGGCCTCAGCGCATTGATCAAGCCTGTCCAGATCCCTCTGCAGATCTTCCCTACCCTGAAGCAGGTCAGCATTCCCAATTAACTGAATGGAAATCAGTCATCACATCCCCCTCCCCTAACCTCCATCTCAAATTGGAGAAGGCCACAAATCCCCACAGTAAATCAAGTTACACAAGGTGAACCTAGAATATCTGCACACAGACTTCCCTGATGCAGCGTAACTAGGATACCCCAAGTCTACAGTCCATATGGGGAGCTCACTGCCAAAGCAGCTTCAGATGCCTAATAAGCAAATTGGAACAGGGACCACTGGACCCTGGTGTCCCACACTGTGGTCCCTGACCCCACCTGCACAGCAAACGCGAAGTCTTTGTACAAGAAAAGCTTGTTTTTATTTTAGCATTACTGATCTGCTTCACCATTACTGGTTTTTTCCCTACCTGGAAGACCAAAGTGGGCTAATTAATTATGTGTCTTTGTGTGGACAGCAGGCACCAAGTCTACTTATCAAAAGCAACTGTTGTCTGTTGCTACCCCATACCCTTATACATTAGTTTATCTGAAAGGGACAAGCATAGTTCTGAAAATGGATTTGTAGTTAATGTGAGCTAAACACTGCCTTGTCTCAACTGTTCACCCAACAGAAATGCAGGGAAGATTCATATATATATGGGCTTTACAAGGTAATCATCCCGAAATGCCACACACAACTCAGAAGCAGTGAAAGAATCAGTAATGGATGAAGACTTAAGCAGAAAACTGTTATTTAGTCTTCATCCTTTATTCATGCAGCTGAAGATCCTTTGGTGTACTCCTGACTCTGTTGACAATGGTGACTTGGTAGAGGGCCAGACACTTCCCCAAGTTACATATAGTTGTTCCTGGTTGCTGTCAAGTTTAACAAACAGTAAAGAGCTAAAACAGTTAGAGATTCAAGTATGTTGACTGGTTTAGATTTTGCTTTTTTCTCATTATATAATGTATTCTGGAAAATTTTAGCCTGTGGCAAACTGCAGCCAGTCACTTTAGCTCACTGTGTATCAGCTGTACCACAACATCATATGAACTCTCAGGCAAAGCCAAAGCAAAACCTGCCTTGCTCTTCATTTATGTGTTCTCCAGAACCGTAACCATATATTGTTATTGGAATGCTGCACTTGCTGTAAATGAGTTACAGCAAATGCAACACAGCAGGAACAACAACCCATCACAATTCTGGAAGCACATGCAACCATGCAATGTGCAAAGCATGACAGTGCTGTGCCTGCAAGTCAGTGCTGCTTTACTGTCTCCCCTTCAGGAACCTGCCACACATAGCTGCAGGTTCACATCACCCCATCCCTTTCAAAAAACCAGGGGAGCTGGTGTTTTTGCTTCAGTAGGAGGAAGAAGCAAGGACGGACAGGAGGCCAAGTCTCCCCACCACCCCAGCTCCAGAATCACAGCAGTGAGAGCCAGAGAAGGCCCCGGGTGCAGGCAGGGCAGAGGTGATGGGAAGGAGCGGAGGGGCCCCTGCTCCCCACCCGGTCTCTCTGCTGCTGCGGAGAAGGGATCTCCTGGAGCTGTCAGGAGGTGGAAGCAGTGCTTCCCCTGCCCACCAACCCCTCCGCCTCAAGCTGCAGCGCATCCCCGGCACGGACGGGGCTGGGGCGGCAGCCGGGAAGCGGCTGCCCG